>NC_056729.1:1715182470-1715377470 GCF_019279795.1 Protopterus annectens | reverse complement strand
GCTTAACAAAACCTTCGGCACCGATGGCTATCGGTGCCGAATCTGTATCGATCACTTCGGTGTCGGCTCCGATCGGTTCCGACACCCATGTGGCACAGGCATCGGTGTCGGCTCCGATCGGCTCCAACACCGTTACTTTGGTGGCTGTATCGGCTCCGGCTGGAGCCGATACATCGAGGTTTCCTGTCGGCTCCGAGAAGTCGGCTCCGACAGGATCTATAGTATCGGCTCCGATGGCTCATTCCAGGAAGAGGTCGAGGTCTCCTTCCTTGGAGCCGATACTTTCGGCTCCGGCTTCACCTCTTCTATCGGAACGGAGCCATCGGAGCCGATCTTCAAGGTCATCCAGACTGTCAGATCATGACCTAGAGAGAGTGGTCAGTAGATTACTTAAGTCACAGGTACTGGCCCAAATGTTACATAGTCCGTCTCAACAGTCGACTGTTGGTCCACACCCCGTTACAGTTCCTCCTTCAACTCTACCCCAAAGCTTGGAGTTGGAGTCTTCGGAATGGTTACTGCTACGGCTGGAGGACGGATACCCCTCTGTTCCTTCAGCCTCTACTCTTATCTCCTCTGCGAGACCTTCCTTAGAGGGATTCGGTGGTCGGGCTTCCATGGTCTCCTCCGAGGGGGTGAGTGGCATCGGACCCTTGTCCGAACCCGCTCTTCCCCTTGGAGCCTCGGCCTTGGTGAGCTCGGCTCCGACATCTGCCTCGGAGGCTTCCCTTCGGTGGTCCCTGGAGTTCCTAGCTCTTGAGCGGGTTCTCTCGGACCTGCCTGGGAGGGGAGCATTCGAGGTGATGAAGAGTGTACTGGCCACTGGTATCAGTCAGCAGTCTGTTCCCGTAGCTCCTCCCTCTATAGTACCTGTTGACATCTCTGCCACTTCTCTTGCTACAGGACCCAGAGATCCTCCGCCTCAGGTTTCCCCATTGGGAATTTCCCCTCTTCCGAGGATTCTCCTGATGTTTCGGGAGATCCTCCTAGGAAGAGGACTTGTAAGAGGAAGCATGTAGACTCCCGAGTCTGTCACTGGATACTGACTTTGATGAGTCAGAGGGATCCCCTAGATCCCCTCTGAGGATGTCTCCTTCTCAGACATCCTAGAACTCCTGAAACAGAGGGAAACTGGCCCACCAACAATCCCTCTGAGGATGAGTCAGTATACCTAGAGGCGTTTGGATCTCGGCCCTCCACCTCCTGGGTGTCTCCGCCTTCGACCCCTTATGCAGGTTATTGCACGAAGGCGTGGACAGCTCCTGACTCTGTAGAGCCAGTCCCTAGGAGGCCTTCAAAATTTATCACTGCCCGTGTGACAAACAATTCCTTACTAAGGGTGTCCCCGCTGATGCCATGGTGGTGGCTGCGGCCACCAAAAAGGAACTTGCAGATCCTTCCGTGCCCGTCCATCCTCCTAATAAGGACTCTAGGACCATGGATAGGTACGGTAAGCGGATGTTTTCCTCAGCGACCTTTGCTATGCGTTCGCTGAATTACCTATGTCACTTCACCAGACTCCAGAGGGATATCCTTAAGGAGCTGGGTGAAGTAGTTCAGGATCCTACAGCTGCAGGGGCTCAAGAAAAAATTGCTTCGCAGCTAGGAACCCTCAATTCCATTGCAAACTCCTCCATGCAGCTAATATCTTATGCTGCGGATGGAGCGAGTAGAGCTGCAGGTACAGGTGTGGCTCTTAGACGCCAAGCCTGGATGCGGCTATGTGATTTTGCAGATCCCTTTAAGGCGTCCTTCACAAATTCTCCCTTTGATGGGTCAGCTTTGTTTGGCCCTCAGGTGAAGGAAACCTTGACCAGGTGCGAACAGGACGGCAAGACTCTTTCTGCTGTTGGAGTCCGTTTTTCCACCCCTTCTAGACCTTATCCCAAAGGACAGAAAGGTGGGAAAATGTGGTTCCGTAAATCCCAAGGAGTCACGCTGGATTCACGTGGTCAGTTTACCCCTAGAGGCAGAGGGGGTAACAACAACAGACGCCGCTCTAGAGGCAGAGGGGGTCCGAAAAACCAGGGAAACAGAGAGCGCCTCTCTGACAAGCCCTTTCAGCATCCCTGAGATGTTGCCCGGCTGTCCCTCCTTGGAGGCAGTCGGGGGAAGATTATCACTGTACCCAGAAGCCTGGCATTCCCTCACTCAAGACAGATGGGTACAGTCGATCATATCCAAGGGTTACATAATTCCTTTCGAGGAAAGTCCCTTCCCCTCAAATTCCCTTCCAGATGTACCACCCGGTCTAAGGGAAATTGCAGAGTTAGAAATCTCAAAACTACTGCAAAAAAGAGCCATTCAGCCAATTACAATAGACCATTCAGAGCCCGGAATCTACTCAAGGTTCTTTTTGGTCCCCAAAAAGACGGGAGACTGGAGACCAATATTGGATCTCAGCAGACTCAACAAGTCTGTCAGGAAGACAAGATTCCGAATGGTCACTCTTCAGTCAATTCTGCCCTTCTTACAGAAGGACAACTGGATGTGCTCAATAGATCTTCAGGATGCGTACTATCACATCAAAATTCACAGACGCTCCAGGAGATTTCTCCGCTTTCGGCTGGGGTCCAGTCATTTCCAGTTCAGAGCCCTGCCCTTTGGTCTCACTACAGCCCCCAGAGTGTTCACCAAATGCATGGCAGTGGTCACGGCTCACCTGAGACGTCAAGGATTCCAGGTGTTTCCGTATCTCGACGACTGGCTCCTATCAGCCACCACCAGGCATCAGCTTATACAAGCCAGGGATTACACAATAGACCTTTGTTCTCATTTGGGCATCTCAATCAACTTAGTCATCCTTATCGCCCTGCCAGTCTATTACCTTCATAGGCGCAAACTTAAACACTGTTCGGATGTCAGCTACCCTTACAGAACAAAGAGTTTCAGACATTCAGAGTCATGTCAGGATCATTCTGGCCAGCAAGAAAGTACAGGCCAGAATGGTTCTAAAGGTGTTAGGTCTCATGGCTGCGGCCATTACTCTTCTTCCCCTGGCTCGATTCTACATGCGCCTTCTTCAGTGGATGCTGTTCACACAATGGTCATACCAGCAACTTCCAATGCGTCACCAGATTCTGGTGACACAGACATGCAAAGAGCATCTTGCTTGGTGGATCACATCGCCTCAGGTTCACCAAGGCAGGTACTTTGTACCCCCATCCCCGATAACCACTGTCACCACGGATGCCTCCCTGATCGGGTGGGGGGGTCATTATCAGGGTAGGATGGTTCATGGGACGTGGCAGCCGTTCGAGTACCATCTGCACATAAATGTCCTGGAGATGAGAGCAGTGCTTTTAACGTTGCAAGCCCTCAACGACTTTCTTCCCGTAGGGACAATTGCAGTCCACACAGACAACATGTCTGTAGTTTGGTATATCAACAAACAGGGCGGAACCAAGTCCTACCCCTTGTGTCGAGAAGCGCTCAGACTATGGCAATGGGCGATCTCCTCTCATCGGTTTCTGGTAGCAACGCATATCCCTGGGAAAACCAACAATTTTTGTTATAATGATAAGGTATTTGATTTATTTATTTTCCCAATTAAAATTACTATATTAAATAAATTAGTTTATTTAACATTTGTTTTTACCGGGAAAGTCCAACTAGGACAGAGCCCATTTTCAGTGGAGGCAGTGGGCGAAATGCTCCAGATATGCATGTCTTTGGAATGTGGAAAGAAACCCACACAAACGCAGCAAGGACATGCAGACTCTACACAGAAGGCACCCCAGCTGAGAATCGAACCAGAGCACCTCTTGCTGCGAGGAGGCAGCACTAACCGCTTCACCACTTTGATGGTTAAATTTTAAACTTGAAATTGCCTCAAAATGTTTCATGGAGCTGCTGTATGTTCCAATGAAGTTTCTATATTACCTATTGTAAGAAGAATATCATCTGCAAAAAGATGATTTTTTAAGACTAAATCATCTCCTAATCATATACCTATAATATTTTTATTTCATCTAATCTAGTTAGCTAAAGATTCTATAAATAGTGCAAACAACAAAGTTGACGAAGGCCAACCCTGTTGCATACCTTTTTGTATTTTAAAGCAGCTAGGAAGAAAAGAAGCTATTTTAACAAAGGAATAAAAATGATAAAAGTTTAGTAATTAAAGATACAAACTTCATAGAGAAATTATATTTCTTAAGTACTTTAAATAGAGAAGTCCAGTTTACTGAATCAGAAGCTTTGTTATCTAAACTAATAATTGAAAGTCTTTTTTTATTTTTATCTGTATAATATATTAAGTTGTTTAGTGTAATTATATTATGTTGTACCTACTGTTTAAAATAAAGCCAGTCTTATTCTTTAATTACTTTTGGTAAAATTAATTCTATTGGCTAGAATGGATGTAAATAACTTATAATCAACATTAAGGTGATAGGACAATAAGAGTAGCATTGTGAATGTTCCTTATCCTGCTTTAATGTAGGCATTATAAGAACATCTTCGTTATGGGGTTACTTTAAATGTATTTTTAATTTCTTTAAAGATTATGCTAATAAATTAACTACGTTATCTGGTAATAGTTTATAAAACTCTGGTATGACACCATCTAACCCGGGTACTTAATTGTTTAATTTTTTTATTTGATGCTTAATTTCTTTTAGAGAAAATGGTCTATCAATTCTTTTAGCTGCTTATTGGTTATTTTTTGATGTATATTATTCTTTAAATTGTGTCTACTGTATTGTCATTAAATAAATCATTGTCATTGTTATTTATATTCTTAGTGTTTCCTAAAGCACTCAAGGATATCCACCTCTACTGCTACTATACAAAATCTTGCTGGCTCAACTCCAAGTACTTCACTTCCCATAACCTCCAACTCAGATCTACTAATAACAAATTTCAACCTCAGAAGCTTCCTAAGTATAACACAAGAATTCCATACTACCTTGGCCACCTACTCCCCAGACATAGCGGTCATAACTGAAACCTGGCTAACGCCCCCATGTCAAAGACTCTGAAATTACAACTAATGGTTACAACATCATAAGACAAGATAGACTATACAAACAAGGTGGTGGTGTAGCTGTTATGTTCAAAGACTCTCTTACAGTGGAAAAGCTAAACTGTACTACCCCAAACATCCCCAGTGCAGAAATACTAGTCAGACACCTGAAACTTAACCCTCAGAACACAATAATATTGCAGTATACCTGCCTCCTGGTAACAGCCTTCCCAGTATGGAATCCCTCCCTTCTTGGTCCGCTTCCTGTCATCCTAGGTGACTTTAAACTTGACTGGCTCTCCTGCTCCTCCGCCTCTCCCACTAACTTCATTAACCTGTACAACTTCACCCAAACTTTCAACAGCCCCACCCGCACTGATAAACATTCTAAAAAAGTAAATCCTTGACTGGATATTAACCAACAAGCCTAACCTGGGGTACCAAGCTGGCTGTCTACCTATAACACTAAGTGACCATGCCCACACATTCCTAGTTAGAAAAATAATTTAATCCCAAATGCACACAACCTTTAAATACACTCAGAACATGAACAATTTCTCTCCTGATGCGTTAAAGCAACTCCTTCAACATTGTAACTGGTCCCCTATAAATAACCTACAACTAGACCTTGCAGTAGAGTACTACAATAATAAATTCCTTGACATCTTAAATAATCTCACCCCAACCAGGAGAATTTGTACCAAAGACACACAACTACCATGGCTATCTAATGACACTAAGTCTCTAATCAAACAAAGGGATAAAGCCTGGTCACATTATCATACCACCAGAAATAAAAATGATTTCACCATATTTCGGCAATTAAGAAATTAGGCTGAGAAAAAAAAAATGACCAGTGATTAAAAAAAAAAAAAAAAAAAAACTTACTTTCAATCCACCTAACAAAAATACCTGAACCACTTACAAAAGTTCTGGCAAAACATCAACTACCTCCTTAACCCTGGGAAAACCGGCACCCCTTCTCCGTCCACTTGTAATACTTCCGAACCCATAGCATTGCAGTTGAACTCCCACTTAATTAACTCTATCATCACCCTCCTAGACAACAAAACATTCCACCCAGTAAATGTACCCCTCACTACCAAAAACACAAACTCTTTCACCCTCAAACCCGTCCACACTACATACATAACATGCATAAAAATACTCCTAAGTTAACTAAAACCATGCCGTCTTGCCACAGACCCAACTACCCAATGAATTCCTGAAAATAGCTGCCGCATGCATAGCCTACCCCATATCCATACTGAACACTGTCTTCCACCTCTGGAAAATGTCTTGGATCATTCCCCTTCACAAGGGCAGCCCCTCTAGAGAAATCTCAGATTATTGACCAATTGCCATCCTCTCTCCCATAGCTAAAGTCCTAGAAAAATGTATCCACCAACAGCTTCTAAATCACCTCACCACAAACGACCTACTATCCCCCTCCCAGCACGGTGTCAGGCCCAAGGACAGTACTAACATTGCCCTAATTACCCTCACCAATACTGTTCAACACCTCAAAAATGAAGGCCATGTTTCTAGATATGTCAAAATCCTTTGAATACTGTATCTCAGCAATTGCTACTCAAACTTGCAAACTACAGTCTCAACTCATCATCCCTAACCAACCTGGTTACACAGCTACCTGTCAAGCCGTCAACAGGCTACTAAATGGCAAAACAATCTCTCTCTTCCTACTTCATGTATATACTGGAGTATCCCAAGAATCCATACTTGGGCCTCTCCTTTTTCATATTCACCAGTAACCTAAACTGTGCCAACCAACATGCAACTATCATCCAATATGCAGATGAGTCCTCGCTTGTCTGCTCATCCTCTACCTCCCAAGAACTTCAACAAAAAAATGCAGAAATCCTTCCTGGACATAGAAACATACCTCTCCAAGCATCAGCGCATCCTAAACCAAATAAAACTAAATTAATAATTTTCACTAACAAATCATCCAAGCTCAGCTCTCTACCCCTCTCTATCTACTCCTCCAATGGAACAAAAATTGTCCCAACTAATCAGACCAAACTCCTAGGAGTTGCAATAGATAACAGACATCTCCTTAACAATCAGTCCGTGCCAAGCTAGGTATCCTCTACAGAGCCAAACCTTACCTCACACACCAACCAGACTAGCAACTGCTAGAACCCATTCATTATCCACCGTCCTGTACTGTTCACACATTCCTCACACACCAAGCCAGACTAGCAACTGCTAGAACCCATTCACTATCCACCCTCCTGTACTGTTCACACATTTTCACCATCCTACGCAAGACTGACATAAATAACCTAGAATCTGGCTACAAAAAAAATACCTAGGTTTGCAGCCAACCACCCTCACAAAACGCATCATTGCTGTTCTGTCCAGCACTCAACTGGCTGGACCTTCCCAACCTGTTAACTCTAAACCAACTTACTCTTGCCAAAAAAAGTCTTATACAACCCCAGTAACTGCACTGCCCTCTCTAACCTGGTCCAACCCTACATTAACTGCAGGCCCCTTAGATCCTCTGACAAATTACTGCTAAAAATGACCCAATCGCGCAACTGTCATGGTGACTCCCTCCATGCCAATAAAATAGCCAAAGTCTCGAATGCTGTACCTCAGCACATCCAAAAAAAAGCATCTCTTCTTTCAAAAAAACCCTAAAAGAATATCTCACCAGCAACTGGCTCTGCCCCTGTATTTCACCAGGATAACACATTTCTATTGTCTTCTCAACTCTGTACTCTCCTTCACCTCAAACTACTACAGCTGTATTCACCTTTTGCTAGTAAAGTTCTGATTAGAATATTCAGATAAATTTGTGTACACAACTAAATTTGTGATATGCTCCTAGCAATATTTGTTTTTGTATGGCATCCTTGATTATTGTACTACTGTACTACTGTTCTGTGACTTAAGTACTGTAATGTTGTATTGTGCTTTATTAACTACTGTTTTCTTAGTAATTTTTTTTGCTTGTATTTGCTATAATTGTTAAATTGTCTGGAGCTTTTCTCCCCGCCTCTCCACTGAAAACAGGCTACTGGCCCAGTCGGACACTACCCAGTTAAATGTAAATAAATACATTTATATCCATCTTTCTTTCATGTGTATCATCAATTTGCTAAGATATTTCTTTGATGTAATTTAATTTACACAGTCTCTTAGACCTAATAGCTAATTTATGCAAAACTGAAGGATTGTTGAATAAGATTGAAGTTTGTTTTCCTAAATTAATAGATACCTTATGATTAAGGGTTTCAGTATATTTTGCATTCAGAATTTTTATGTTGAGAGGAAGTATAGTTTGACTTTAAACACAACTTTGTATTTATTTTAGACTGTAAAGTATTCAGTTCTGTTTCGAATTCCTTTCTTTTACAGTTCTACCAATTTGTAATTCTACTATTAAGGTAAGCTTTAAATGAGTCCCATACAATAACATCTGAAATTTCAGCATTCATAGTTATTTTTAAAAAAAAAATCACATTTAAAAAAAACGTTATTTAAAACCTTTAATTTTAACAATGTATGCTGGGAATCTATCGCAATGCATTAAATTACTAGGTTTTAATGCATCTGTGATAGGTGTGAGAGGCTGTTTTCAAAAGTTCGTATTAGCAAACTATACATTGTCAAACTCAAAAGAGCGAATGCCAGTGTGCATTCACTCATGTGAATTTGGCATTCTGAGTGGAGATCGCACTACAGTGGAGATGGGGATATGTACCCCTTCCCTCACTGTAGTGCGATCTCAGAGTTAGTATATATAATTAGCAGGGGGGTGCAGTAGGGCTTTGCTCCCCTGCATAACTGTCGTAGGGGACATCCGGAAGTGACAGGTGTTTCAAACAAAGTCTACATTCCTGAAGTGTCGACATTCTTTGGGAGGCAGTTTTGCTCTTCTGGGGATTCAGTGGTGCAGTTTCCGGCATTACAAATTGGATACATGAACAGTTTCTCACGTGTGTTGTGACATTTTAAAGGTAAACCGATTAAGCGTAATGGCATTATGGTCGGATAGTGGATACGTTACTATTGGTACTCCATTAACATTTCATAGGTTCATAGATTTAGTACTAAGCTAACTGCCCTTGAGAGCCATTTTAAGCCTAGCCAGTTATTCCTTGTGAGACTCAAACCCTGCACCTTGTGCTTGTAAGGCAAAGACCTTAACCATTAGGCCACCCTCGGCAATGGTGCAGTTTCCGGCATTACAAATTGGATACATGAACAGTTAAACAGTTAAGCATTTGATTAAACATTTGAAATTATTAAATATAAAAACCTTATATATATATATATATATATATATATATATATATATATATATATATATATATAAGTTTGAGTTCCATATGTATAAGAATGAGTGTAATGAAAATTAAATAGTGTAACTCATGTCTGTCTGCCTGGGATGACATGCTTGACAAGCCACGCTGCTTCGCAAGGGACGGCTTGCACCTGTCACCCCTGGGCTTCCAGATATTGGCAAAGGCTCTTGCCACCCCCATAGTGCCTTTTTTAGGCAAGGCTCAAATGATAAACCTACCGCCCTAGAAAACAAAAATGGAGAAAAACTAAGGGTAATACTGCTCAATGCCAGAAGTCTAAACCTCAAGATGCACGCCCTCGAAGCCCTCCTCAGTATGGAGAACATCGATATCTGTGCTGTGACTGAAACCTGGTTCAAGGCTCCTGAGAGCACCCCAGCACTATCAGGTTATACCTCATATCATGCGTTCCGTCCCCAAAATCCAGACCGAACCACAAAAGGAGAGGGAGTATCCATATTCATAAAGGATACCCACACCTCCAGGTTAGTGGCAACGCACGAAGCATCGGAGACCATCCAGGGGCAATTAACCATAGGTAAAACTGCCCTACAGTTTGTAGCATGCTACAGACCACCCTCTCAAACTCAGGAAACCCACACAGCCTTCCTGAAGACACTGGAGAGTATGAATGTCTCTCCAAACACCATCATATTGGGTGACTTCAACTACCCAAACATAGACTGGGAACATTACTCAAGCCCCAACACCCTAGCCCAAAGGTTCCTGGAGTTCATAAACTCAAATGCTATGGAACAACTAGTCACCATTCCCACAAGAGGAGAAAATATACTAGACCTGATCATCACAAACATGGGGACAAAATGCTCCACACCGGAAGTATATCCCTCATTGGTGAGATCAGACCATAAATTAATCTCTCATTGGTGAGATCAGACCATAAATTAATCTCACTGGAGATCCACATCCCGCCCCCAACCCCAGCAAAAAAGACCACAGTGAAGAACTTCACAAAAGCAAACTTCACACTTCTTAAGACTGGAGTGGTATCCTTCAAGGCCCCCCGAGCCAGTGGAAACCACAACCCACGCTGCTGAAACCCTTACAAATGCCTTCTACGAGCACCTCCAGGAATGTATGGATCAAGCAATCCCTAATAAAATCAAGACCCTTTCCACCAAAGGCAGGCGCCCGGTCTGGTGGACCCCAGCCATAAACAAACTCTACAACAAGAGGAGAAAGCTACTACATGACAGAGCAAAATCCCTAAAAGGGAAGGCATCTCTGATCACTACTAGCAAAAAACTACGATCACTCATAAAATCATCCAAGGCCAACTTTGAGAGAAAAATCGTTAATGACACAAAAGACAATCATAAAGCCTTCTTTAGCTATGTTAGAAACCTGGGTGGAAACTCCCAGATATGCTCAGAATTAGTCCAAAATGATACAAAAATCACTGAACCCACAGACATTGCCAACATACTGGCAGACAGGTTCAGTGCAAATTTCTCCCCTCCCTCCCCCCCAAAAGGAGAAATATCTATCCCACCAGAGTCTAGCCTCCCAAACATCTGAGATGCCCAGGTGAGAGCTGCTCTCTCTAAAGCAAAAAACACAGCATCAATGGGACCGGACGGTGTCCCCGGCTGTGTGCTACACGAACTCAATGAGGAACTAAACCCACACATAAGGCTGCTGTTTAATCTTAGCCTTACTACAGGATACATACCCAAAGAATGGCGTACGGCAACTGTGGTCCCACTCCACAAAGGCGGTGCTTCTACGGACCCTGGAAATTACCGCCCCATAAGCTTGACGAGCCTTGTCTGCAAAGCTATGGAGAGGATCATAATGGAACTCATAAAGACATTGGGGACCTACAGACACTGGATCCTACCCAATTTGGCTTTGTCAAGGGCAGATCCTGCCTCTTGAACTTGGTCGACTTTTTCGAAACAGTCACTAAGGCCATTGATGAGGGTAAGGCAGTTCACACAGCCTACATTGACCTAGCAAAAGCGTTCGACACAATACCCCACTCGGGCATCATAGAAAAGCTCACCAGCTTAGATGTAAACCCATATGTCACAAGATAGGTTGCAAACTGGCTCAAGGACAGAACCCACAGGGTTAGAGTTCCTGGTGCCATGTCAGACTCTAAGCCGGTCACGAGCGTTGTCCCACAGGGCTCAGTCCTGGGCCCCCTCTTGTTCGGCATTTATTTTTCTGAAGTGAAGGCAAACATAGGGGGATTGTGGCTGACAAAATTTGCAGATGACTGCAAACTGGGCACCATAATTGACACTCCATCAGACACAGACATCCTCCAGAGAGGTCTCATAGAAATGGATAACTGGTGCCAGAGCCATGGCCTTAAGCTAAATGCCAAAAAATGTATAGTCATACCCTTTGGGAAAAACAAGGTAACCCCTAATTACCACATAGGTGTTAATCCATTAAACACGGAAGAAGTTATGAGGGAACTGGGGCCCAAGTTGACAGTAACCTCTCTTTTGACACTCACATTGCCAAAGTGGTTAGGAAGACCTTCTACATTGCCCACCTGATCATGAAGGGATTCACATCCAGATCAGGAGAGGTCATTGTACCCCTGTACTCTTCACTTATCAGACCAATGATTGAGTACAACGCCCCATTCGGAATGTACCTTACCCGACACCTGCAGCAGTTGGAAAGACCCCAAAAGTTCCTCACCAAAAGGATAAAGGGGCTCAAACATATGTCATACGCTGCCCGACTGAAGAAACTCCAGCTCTATTCAGTCGCATACCGTCTGCTCAGAGGTGATCTGTGCCTGACATACAAGGCCATGTCCAACTCGGAATTAATGGACATGCTCCACCTCAAAAAATCCAAATCCACCAGAGCCACGAGAGCAAGAGACTTAAACCTCAACACGAATATAAATAGGACGTGCTGGAGGGACAGATTCATCACCCAGAGACTCCCTACACTATGGAACAGAATCCCAGTCCATGTGAGGCAGAGCCCCTCACTGACTCTGTTCAAGAGAAATCTTGACGAGTGGATGGGAGATCGTAGGTTTACCCCGGGAATCATCTCTGTGTCACTGCTGGACAGAGGCACAGCAAACTAATGGGTATAGTATTCTCATCCTAAGGGGTGGTGAAAGCCACACACACTCTGGCTAGGCTTCTAAATGCCCGAGGGCAGATAGCCTAGTATGAACCTATGAATATCTTTAAAGTTCATTGAATTTATAAGAAATAGTAAATGTTTAGCTGAAGATGATGGTCTGGGTTTCTTTTTGGCTGTAGTATTTTTTTTTGCACAAAATGCATTTAAAATCACCAGCTATGATAACTTCACCTTTCATATAAATATATTTCATATACTAAATGGTGCAGTGGTACAGAGGTAGCATTGTCGCCTCACAGCAAGATGTTCTCCCGTTTGATTCTCGGCTGGGGTGCCTTCTGTGCAGAGTCTGCATGCCCTCCCTGTGTTCGTGTGGGTTTTTTCCGGGTGCTCCGGTTTCCTCTCTCATCACAAAGACATGCATCTGGAGCATTTCTCCCTGGGCCTCCGCTGAAAATTGGCTTCATTCCAAGTCAGACTTTCCTGGTAAACACATGTTAAATAAAATATAATAAGATGTAATGTCCAAATACTTTCTTGAAACTTTAGCCTCATGTCCTGGAATCCAGTAAGAACTTGTATAATTTTTATTTATTTCTACTATGGCAAGGCATAATGTACCATTTTTATTTGAATAAGTATCAATTACTTTAGGCATTACAGATGAATTCTTCCATAAAATGAGTGCTACTTCTTTTAGCTTTGAAATGAGAACTAGCTAAGATTGAATAATCTTTTAACACCAGTCTGCTAATATTATTGAGCAAAGGAGTTTCTTCAAAAATATAATATGAGCTTTATGTAGCTTTAAATACTTTACCCCTCTTTAATGGACTGTTTAAGGCATTACTATTCAAAGACCAGCATCTGTAATATGTCATTAATAGTATAATAATACAGTTAAAATAAATAGATGAGAAACTAGTCAAAATTGTAAGAACGCAGATTTAACGTATTTGGTTATGGACAAAACTAGTAGCACATTTATTAAATCCTTTAAAATATTAAAATTTAAACAACTAATCCTTGAACAGAATATTCCTTGTTTGATGAAACTACTTTCCATCAACCCCATTAGTCAATCCAGAAATCAATCCAATTCATCTACTTCTTAGAAAAAAATATATAAAATACCTTTCTGAGGAACAGAATATTCCTTGTTTGATGAAACAAACTACTTTCCATCAACCCCATTAGTCAATCCAGAAATCAATCCAATTCATCTACTTAGAAAAAAGTATATAAAATACCTTTCTGAGAAGAGTATTCTTAAAGAGTTATTAAATATTGTAATATTTTAACCGATTAAATATTCCTATATTATATATTCACTAAAAAAACTCAAACTGTATAAAGATTCACATTATTTGCCATTTATAGTCTTACTAGGTAATGTAGTAAATAATGGAAGAACACAAAAAAATTAACAGCACGTTTCCAAGTTCTAACATACTGTTAAAGAAATATATTAGAGACAGTTTACTATTGTTTGTGCGAACAACATTCTATCGGCTGCAATGTGCCGAAAATCAGAATATCGAACGCACAAACAGTTTTGCACCAGATAGTCGACTCCACTTATGCGAGTGCACAACTGCATTCGCATAAGTGTAAATCGACTATTTGCACAGAGATCGCAGTACAGTGGGTAGTGGAAATAAAGCCACATCCTCCGTGTAAGGCGATCTCGGAGTTAGAATATATAAGTATGGGGGGGGGGGTGCAGCAGTTTGATTTACATCAGCTCCTATACAGCTATCACGTGCTGGTTTCGACAACAATGTCAAGTCAAATGCGTCGAGCATTTGGTTTGACATTGTTAAGGTTAGTTATTTTTACTTTCGGTATTACCATTTGTTTATTTGAACGGAAAATGTTTTTTCTGTTTGAATAAACAATGGTAAGCCATTAGAGACATCACTAACAGCTCTATGTATTTCTTAATCTTAACTTCATGTGTGTTCTATATAGTTTTAACTTAATCTTAAGTGGGAAGCTGTTATGCTTTTATTTGAGGTTGTGTTTCTTTTAATATAAATATCACTGAAGCTTCACTACCTATTCCTAAATTTTCTAAACTTACCTGTGTTCACCACAAAACGAAAACAACAAAACCAATTAACCCACTGTATCTGTTCTTTTAACCCTTAAGTATGTGCTAAACAAATACATTAAATGTTAAATATTTTACATGCATATATATCTATATCTTAAGTAAACTAAAGTAAACTAAAGTAAATCTATTAATTACAGTAAGACTATTTTTTGTCTAACTTCTGCTGTAACAAAATACACCACCAAGTATTAAAACTTCCAGTTGAATACAGGTAAACCAAAGTAGTCCAGTGACTGACCAACGTATTAACATATTAGTATATTCTTATTACTAAAATAGTCCCATTGTTTACCTGATAGCTGCAACGTTAAGCTGATTATCCCATTTCTAAATAACTGCTATGTATAAATAATTGTAATGCACAAGTACATTTTATTGTAAGTAAAATAAACGATGTAGCCTAGGAACAACCCTGTGCAGAGCAAAATCTTCCGCATCAAAAAGTCAAGCAGACCAGACACGATAGTTGTGTTGAGTTCACAAATTACAAATCCTTAGTAAAATCCAAGCATTTTATTAGACACAGGAAATAGGTAAGCACTTTCGTCACTGCTCACCTTATATATATCTGACATTTGGTTAATTAATCAAATTAAGACAAATTACATCATAGTGGATTTTTTAAAGTTACAGCCTAACTTGGTAAAAAACGTATTAATACACACATATATAACACTATTAAAACTTCTATTATAACTGTATCAAAAGACAAATACACAAACAATTATAGAACAAAAACAACAATCAATCTCCTATTCTTAATAACAGGTTTTAAGGGAATTTTTATCATACAAACCTGGACTAACGTGTGCCTGGAATGTAATGATCCATTTAATCTCATTTCTTTCAGTAAAGTTTCTGACACCCCCCCCCCCCCCCCCCCCAACTAGGGGTATTTACATGAAGAACCATGAATTTAAAGGTGACCTGTTTGGATAAAGCATTAGTGCTTGACTTGATACGTATTTGATAAAGATGTTCCCTTATCCTGTTCCTGAGCCTTCTGTCGGTTTTACCAACATAGAAGGCAGGGCAAAAGGTGCATAATGCGAGATAAACAACATGTTCGGTGTTACAGTTAGCAGCTACATCAAATACATAACACTGAGAAGTAACTGGATGGACAAACATATTAAAATTACAAATATAAGAACAACAGTTACAATTATTGCAAGGGGGGGGCCGTGCCTTGGTTATGGGTGACATCACTATAGGTTTTCATAGTTTTTGGATAGCACAGAATTCTATGAAGATTTTTCTTGTTTTTAAATAAAAATTGTGGATGTTCACCTACGACTTCTCTAATCTGAGGGTCCACAGTTAAAACTTTCCAGTGCTTAAAAATAATTTCTTTACTTGGTCAAGATCATGTGTATAAAATAAAGAAAACATTTGAGATAAGCTAGCATAGTTAGTTAACTGTGAAGAACTATGTCTACTGGAGTACTTATCACTACCAATGTCAGAAAAATATGGACACGCTTTATCATACCTGGACTGTTCAATACTTCGAAAACCATTAGAAATTTCACGCATATTATATGACCTAGCTAGTAATCTATTTTTCAGATTAGCCAATTCCTTTTCATATCCCTCTTGTGTAGGGTTGAGTCGAGAAGCTCGAATAGCTTGTCCTTTAATAATATTATTAAATACATAATTCGGGTGCATACTACCTCTATGTAACAAGGTGTTCCTATAACAGGATTTCCTATGAACACCGGTATTCAGTTTACCATTACTCAGTCTTTCTATATAAACATCCAAAAAAGTTATCCTATGGATCGATTCAACCTTAGTAAATTTTAAATATTCTGTGAGGGAGTTAATTTCTTCAAAGAAAATATTCAACTCGCTGTTACTTCCTGTCCATAGGAAAAAGAGATCATCCACAAAACGTCTGTAGAAAACAACACACTTCTTGTACCTTGGTAAAGGAAACAAATGCTCCTTTTCCCAAATAGCCATCACTAGGTTGGCGTAGCTATTGGCACATGATGTGCCCATAGCTACACCATCGTTTTGTATAAACAGGTCATCATTAAACAAGAAAATGTTATTCTCCAACACTATTTCTAACAACAAACACAACAAATCTACTTTAGTAGTTGCAAAATCAGTGTATTGTGTAAGGTACTTATGGATACATTCTAAACCTTTTTGGTTAGGGATGACTGTGAAAAGTGATTTGACATCCATTGTCACTAGAAAATAGGGGAGAGCATCCTGTATCCATTCCATTCTCTTGTAGAGATCTAACAAAAATTGTTTGTGTCTCTGAGGATGAACAAATTCGAATCAACTGCAGGCCTTAAAGCTTTCTCTATGTACACCGATGGAGGCTCCTAGGAGCAGTGATTCATGGTGAGTATATGGTCTGAGGAAGCCTTTTGGCGAAAGCGCTTACCTATTTTCTGTGTCTAATAAAATGCTTGGATTTTACTAAGGATTTGTGAACTCAACACAACTGTTGTGTCTGTTCTGCTTGACTTTTTGATGCTGAAGATTTTGCATTGCACAGGGTTGTTCCTAAGCTACATAGTTTATTTTACTTATCTATTTTTTTGCAACTGGCCTAAGAGCATCAATTTCTTGGTGGTTCTTTTCGTTATTTTTTACATACATTTTATTGTAATTTATTTGCCATTTATATAAATATTAAACTTAACCTGTAATTTTAACTAATTAAAATTAACGAAATATAAGCTACATATTTATTTTTAAAAATAATGTAATCATAACTTGCAGCTCCTACAGTTTAGCAGATAGTGGTATTTATATATTGTATACCATTTAGGTGAAAAATGAGCATCATATCATCATATATGTAAAGTATGGTGCTTAAATTACAGTGCATGTCCAATACTACTTTTACAACTAGTTGAATTCTACAACAAAAGATGTATAAAGAAACAAACTTTCAAAGCAAGCTTTAATTTATTTTCTTTCCCATTTAAAATAAGAAGCTTCTCACTAGATATGTTCTGCAAACTTCATTTCTGGTTCAGAGATTGAGGTGAAAGGTCATTAAAAAAAATTTTACTTTAAAAAGATGCATGAAGACATTTGATGTATCATATCTGCAAATAAATGCTCGTGGACACTATTTCAGTTTGAAAAAGAATCACTTATGCTTGACGGGCAGGAAAACATTGGCATTAAATAATACCACTTGTGCAGAAACACTCTTGAGCACAACAGAGTTTTACCAAGGATCATCAGCTACTCAATAAGTCCAAACTTTTATTTTATAATATAAAAAAGCTTAAACCTTAAACTATATCAAAAGGACACTAAAGAAGTATTTAAAGAAAAAAACATCCTCAAGCAATACTGCACATGCGGAACTACTCACAAACTTAATTTGCGAGTAAAACTAAGGAACAGATGCATCCCCAACATGCAAATGACTATAATATGTACAGCAATCACCTCAAACCTGCCAAATATCCACAGCAGCACCACAACACCCGAGCATCCAGATGTATAGTTGTCCATTTCAGGCATAGTTAACCAAAAAACAAGTCAATCAAACTGATTTATCGAGACACTCATCTACAACTTTTAAATCGTGTAGTATGGATTTATAATCGGAGACATCCAACACCTACAGAGAGATTATCCCTTTTATTTCTAAATAATAACCACTGACTGTCACTTATACTTCTATATTTTTTTAAATAAAATGAATAAACTTCATATATTGCTTAATACTTACAGTGGAGAATAGCATTATGACAGTAAGCTACTAATTAGAACTAATAATCAACATTGCATCAGTACTTCTACCCCATCCCAAATAATTCAGATGAAAATAAGAAAAATATTTTATCTTGTGAAGTTTACTATTTGTGTACTGTTTCAAAGTATTACATACATATATCACAGAAAATAAAAGCATGTTACAAATATAATCAATTTGCTTACTTGTCTCAGTTTTTTTTCTATTTGTCTGTAAGTGACCATCCATTTCTAGTAGCATTTCTTTTTGAGGAAGACCGATCCCAGGCCATTTCTTCTACTTTATATAAAAGTTTTTTTTCTGTGTATATTCACAAGCATCTTCTTAAGGAGGTGAAAGACTTCTGACCATCAGGTAAAAATAGTTTTATTTTAGCAGGAAAAATAAGATATGCTTTAATGTTACTTTTCTTTAATCTTTTTATGAGAGGTTAGGTACACAAGCTTTTTCCATGACAGAGGAAGAATAGTCATTTTCAAATCTTATTTTCTTTGATTTTGGAGAGTTTGCCCACACATTTTTCAGAACTAAGTCTTTATCTTGGCCAGAAAGAAACTGCACAATTTACTTACCTTGGAGATTGAAGGTTTTTCCTTAAGGAAGTATTGGAAAGTGATCTATATGCCCTCTCTATACTGAAAGAAAAATCTTCAAGCAAATTTAGAGTCTTTGGCAGCCAAGTCTTTAAAAACTGAACCATGCTATCTCCTCCTTTTTCCAGAATACTGTATATTCTTGTTTCTTCTGGATCTCCTTTCCAAATTTTGTACCATTTGTCTACCCACTTTGTATTATACTCATTCGTAAATTGTTCTTATTGTTACTTTGAATATCTTTTTTTGTTGATTCTATCATTATAGTTTGTAAATGTGTATGGAGACCCTGGTTTGTCTCTCTGCTTTTTTGCTGTTCGTATTATACTCTGTAAACCTGTATTTTATATTGTTTTCCTTCTTTGGAGCTTTTCTTCCTGGGCCTGAACTGAAAATGGGCTCTTCATGGCCCAGTGGATTTTCCCGGTAAACAAATGTCAATAAATATATAAGAGTCCTCTTAATTTCTTCAAGTATTAATTGTTTTGATTAAGAACAAATTCCATATGATTTTCATTCTTCCATCTAGCTCAGTAACAGCTTCTTCTGTGACTTAGATCTGTAAAGACTGCTGCTTGAGAACTTCACTCAGTACATCCACTTGTTCTTTACATTCATCTTTTATAGGTTCATAGGTTCATAGATTAGTACTAGGCTAACTGCCCTTGCAAGCCATTTTAAGCCTAGCCAATTATCCTCTGTGAGATTCAAACCCTGTACCTTGTGTTCGTAAGGCTGTTCGTAAGGCAAACACCTTAACCATTAGGCCACCCTCCCTTTGTCAAGTTTATCCATCTTCAGTGAAGGTTAATGTATATTGCTGAGAATAGTCTATATGTCTCTTTCATTGTAGAATCCTGAGAATTAGATTGAGTCTCATTTTGTAAAAGGCAAGATCCTTAATATTTCTCTGACAGGAAAAGATGGTGCAAAATATTCAAAATTTGATATTTTTTAATTTAAATATGTTTAACTATGTAACCATCTTATTTTAAGAAAAAATTAGATTTTTTTATTAAAGAATTCCTTTCAAAAATATTGAAAAAATGTAAAAGACTAGTGCTGTTAACTTCTCACTATCTTGGTCAGGTCCCTGTGAGCACTACTTTTAACAACTTACCTATTATGTTATGGTTGGTCAGCCATATTTGGCATTCTATTAAGACAAGATTTCTTTGAAAACCAATCACTCATTTAGATCTAAAGCGGTTTCAGAGTTTACATTAAGTGAAGCCATTCCTCTTCCTGTCTTCTTTCCAAAACCTAAAAAGCAGGGTGAAAAAGATTTTTCATACTCTGAATATTTATAGCCAGCTCAGGTATTATCTTTGTAGAATCAAACCTTTCCGGAAAGCTTAACAGCTGTTTGTTAAATTTGAGGGCAAGAAAATTGGACAACCTATGTTACAGCAGTCCATTTCCAGATGGTTCTCTCTCATCATTTCTTTTTAGTTACTCCAACCATAATAAGACACTTCCATGCAGGGTCAAAGCTCATTCTACAAGGCTTTTGTCATCTTTTATGGCTTTTTGTAAAGAAATGATTTCCACAAACATTCTTGAGGAGCTACTTGGTCCTTTGTACATACCTTTAAGAAGTTAAACTATGTTCCTTTTTCACGTCTAGGACAAGCTTTGCTAGGACCATTCTCCAGGGGCTCCTGGACCCCCTTATCCTTCCTCCTGTTGAAGCTGTGCTATTCTGAACACGTAGCTTAGGCTACTGCAGCAGTGATTTATAAATGAAAATTGTATGGTTATGTAAGTAGATTTACCATAGATGTTAGATTAAATTAAATCGCTACTGCAGTAACTGTTCCCTTCATCTGTCTGTGTTTGGTTATGCTTGGGTAAAGATTTGTATACCTAGTGTAACTTTACCGTTCATGTTTTGACTGTATCTTACCTTTTTTCAGTTGGCAAGAAAGTTCTGAAGCTTTTGGCACCAGGCTGCTGGCTGTATGAACTGTAAGTGGAAAAATCCAGGAGAAATACTTTCTAAGAGTGGCAAGAAAGTGCTGAAGCTTTTGGTGCCGCGGCTGCTGGTTTTCTCCACTTGGAGCTTGTGTGTTCAGTAGCCTGTGGATACCCAAAACTTAAGAAGACTTGGACTAATGTTATATCCTAGGCAGGTTATAACCCATGTAGCATAGGCTAAAGGAGCAGTGACTTGCTATAACATCTGCTGTCATGACATGTTTATTTACACAACTGTACTTTGAGGAGTTAGCTACAGGAAGATTCAGGAGACCATGACCACAAGAACACTATAGTTATTTAGTATATTGTCAATGTTTTAATCATTTGTTTTTACTTTTCGTTTCAGTTCAGTGATTTGTTTTAATGTTTGTGTTCGTTGTTAATATGGAACATTAACACAGAGTTTCTCCCTTTTCCCTGGGAAGCTGTATTTTGGGGTAGGTTTATAGCTGATGAAATTTCATAGTGGCACTGCTAAGATTTTTGGTGAACTTAATAACAAGAATGGCATTTTCTACCCTTCTGTGAACAGACCATCCCTGCAAGTTAAACAAATTGGCACCCTAGCATCTTTCAAATTTAAACCTGGCCTATTGAATGGGTACAATAAATTTACTCTAGGACTGACCTGCTTTGCATTTCTTGAGAAGGGGGTGCAGGGTGATAATGGGTATTGACAAGACAAAAATGTTATTTTATTTATTTCACATTTGTTTAGCAGGATAGTTCGACTGGACAGCTGGTGTCTGTTTTCATCAGAGTCCCGGGGAGAAAAGCTCCACAAAGTTAGAGTAATAAGTAAAAAAAAAATGATAAAGATAGTAGTTGACAAAGTTTAGCAACGGTTTAAGATAACATGTTATAAAAATGTTACTTAAAACAAAGCAAGGTTGTAGTAGAAGTGTATGATCACAGCACATTTTTAGAATGAGCATAAGTACAGTATATGTACATTTGATTTTCATAGTAAGCCCAAATTTAAGATATTTACACTATATACAGTTTGCATAGGTAGAGCACAGTCAGTGAAACAGTATTCATCAGAGTCAGCAATGAATAATAGCCTACAGTGGGGTGAGGGTTCAGGGAGGATCATTGCAGTTACGTGTGTGGTTGTCATAAAGGTGTGATTTAAGAAGGTTTTTGCAACTTCATAAGGGAATAGAGATTCCCCAAAGCTGTTTTTACATTGAATGTCTTCTATCAAGGCTTTGTTACTGGATCGTAGTTCCCTGTTGCAGCTGTAGCAGTCTAGGAGGCCTGTTAGGGCAGGAGTTTTTTCAGGGTGGTATAGTATTTGATGTGCTAGATTGAGCTGGTGTAACGTAGTAAGTTTGGAAATTCCAGCCAGTGTAGTTTATGTAGTGATTGGCAGTGGTGAGAGCATGATTTAGTGTTGGTTGCGAACCTAGCTGTTTCTGTTGTAGCATGTTGAAAGTTTGTTCAGGTTGGCTTTATTTAGATTTGTTAGCACTAGGGATGCATAGAGTAGTGTTGATAATAGATGAGTTCTGGCTATGGCAGCTCTGGATTCGGAGAACTTATTGCTACGATATAGGCATCCTAGCTTTTTTATGTACTTTGTTGATGGTTAGGTATATGTGTTTAATGTATTTAAGTTGCTTGTTGATTGTAAGACCTAATAGTTTGGCCTCTGAGAACAGGGTTATATGAGGGTCTTGTTGGCTTAGAGTATGGAGAAGGTGGGGCCATTAGTCTTTATTGGGTGGAATAGCATTAGTTGTGTTTTTTAGGGTTTAGTATCAGTTGGTAATTGTTTAGCCAGTTTTCAGTCTCTGTGAAGGATTCTTGGGCTTGGCTTTGTAGGAGGTGGATTTTGAGTGCAGAGCAGATTAAGGTAGTGTCATCCGACTATTGGACTATATCGGCTTTTGTGGTTGCTACGTGGGGTTGGTTTGTAAAGATGTTAGAGAAGGGGGCCAAGGACTGAGCCTTGAGGTATGCTACATTTGACTGGGAGTGGGGGGGGGATAGAGAGTTGAGCCATTTGACAGCTTGAGAGCAGTTGTCTAGGTAGCTACTGAACCATTGTAGAGTGAAATTGTCAACGTTGAGTTCAGAGAGGTAGGATAGGAGTTTATTGAGAAACTGTGTCATTTGCTTTGGGTAAGTAAATAACTAAAATGTGTAGAGAAGGGAAAACAGCCTACTACACATTTTTTCAGCAATAAACCAACCAAAACAAGAAGACTGCTAGAAGAACCACTCAAAACGACTGGCAAATCTTCTTCAGTATCACCATGAAAAAACATCAAACTCCAAATCCACATACGTTTTCATCTAAACTACTAGACTTCAGATAAATGTCCTTATATTCTCCATCCAGTTATAAATCTTTCCTAAATGTTAACCATCCACCAACCATTTGGGATGGTGCAGTGGTAGTAGTGTCGCCTCACAGCAAGAGGTTCTCTAGTTCGATTCTCAGCTGGAATGCTTTCTATGTGGAGACTGCATGTCCTCCCTGCATTTATGTGGGTTTCTTCTGGGTGCTCTGATTTCCTCCCACATTTCCAAGGCATGCACCTGGAGCATTTCTCCCTGGGTCTCCACTGAAAATTTACTTCATTCCAAGTCTGGCTTTCCCAGTAAACAAATTTTAAATAAAGCAATCAATTAAGAAAATTAATTGATGTATGTAAAACTTCACATCAAACTCCTATATGCAATATTAAAAACAAAATACATAATGCATCATGTCAAAGGCATTATAACAGTCAAAAATAGTAAAAAATGAAAGTATATGAAAAAACTTGTATAATTGTACTATAATTACAATATTTAATCAGATTTTTCTATCCAGTGGTTAAATTCAGAATTACAATATTTAATGTAGGCAAGATAGTACTAAAAACATACTGGTCTCATTCCACTGGTGTATCCTAAAAGCTTTCTTTGAAAAGTGCACATGTGGTCTGAGAAACTAAAATATTTAAATTTCTACAAAGAGAATTGTCAACTGAAAAATGTGTGTGTAATATAATGTGTTAGTTCTATTATAATTTAGCAGATCTCAGCTTTAATAGGGGAGCAGTAGAAATATTCCTGTTTAGACCAGGGGTTCTCCCAGCATCTAAGGTCACCTGCCAAAAGAGTTCCCTGTATTCCAATTGAGTCTCCCGTGGACCCCCCCCCCCCCCCGGCACCCTGAGAATATTCTCCAGTACAAAAATGAAAAGCTTGCTTGCTTACAAACCAGGGAGTGTTTGTACAGAGCGTTATCATTCAAGTGCTGATGTTATACAGGTATTCATATATATATATATATATATATATATATATATATATTTCTTTTTCAATTTGTGCTCCGTTTTACCCATGTAAAATGCTCCACAACACCCACACATCACTAGGTAGACCACACCAGCAGTATTACAGTTACTATAGCTGGGTACACCAATCTCCCTATTCCTCCTCTCAATCCATACTCTAGCAGTATTAGAGATGTCAGCACATTGCGAGCATGACCCACATTTAAACGTTCCCTTCCTTTTCGTATTCACTCCTGTTTTAGACAACTTTTCACCTTCAAATAATTCCTTCAAATTTCTACCCTTTTTAAAAGTAATTTTCATAAGTTCATTCCACAAGATGGTCAAATCAGTCAAAGCCACAAATCTGTTCCACTCCTTCGTAATAATGCCCCTTACAATCTGTGAATCCAAATTGTATTCAGTAGTGAGTGCTGTCTTGTACTTATCAGAATCCTGTACAGTATGATTATTTTCAGTAACCAGTACACTCTTTCCCAACACGGGAAAGTATTTCTCAGACTGGAAACCTTCAATTTCTGAACTTATCTCCTTCAATAAACAAAGGGGGTACCCTCTCTCCCTAAACAACCCTTCCAAAAACTCACACTCATCCTCAAAATCACAATCAAGGGAAGTCATCCTACTTGCTCTGATTAACTGTCCATTAAATATATTTTTTTTTGTCCAGAAATCTTCTGTAGTGGGACCAGCATGTCTTAAATCTAGAATCTAAGATTTTTTCTCCCACCAAGCCAGTACAATATTTGCATAAGTAGGGGCACAATTTGCCCCTATAGCCACTCCCCTAATCTGATGAAAAAATTCACCCCCGAAAAATATGTAGTTCAAGCTCCATTAAATTCAACACATGTACATTTTCTGTTGAAGTGTTTATTTTGCCAAACAAAGCAGCTTCAAGCCAATAGAAAATTTACCCCGGGGATCACTTCAGTTGTCCTGCTAGATAGGGCTCCAGGGAAGTAAATATTGTAGGAAGAAATAGCCAGGGAATTGTTATTGCTATGCTTGTACAGGCTGGAGGGCCACTAGCCTAGTACCAACCTATGAACCTATGCCAAACCAATCGTATGCAGAATGACTGAAAAAAGGTCCTTAATGTCTACTGTGCAAAAATTGCATTTGCAAAGGGCTGATTAGTGTCAATTCCCTTTAAAAAGTCCCATGAGTCTTTAAGAATTTCGGTTTCAGTACCCCATAGAAGCTTCAGTTTATTGTCTATGAACTTGGCTAGTGGGGCCGTTTTGGAACCCTCAGCCACCACTATACATCTTAAAGGGGGTTCAGCTTGATCTTTATGGACTTTCAGGATAACGAAAATAGTTGGTATCCTAGGTTTAGCCATAACCAAGTCATTAAGGTGTTCAAATCAATAAGGCTTTCCAAAAGCAAATCATTTAGTACTAGATTCATTTTTTTTCTATAAGCCATATTAATTTTGTTTCTAGATACTCTTGCATAGGTACTAGTGTCACCAAGTATTTCCAGCATCTTTCCATCATAAGTAAGGTTGTCCATCAACACTGTACCCCCACCCTTGTCGGGTTTCATTACCCTCACATTTTTGTCTGACTGGAGGTCTTTTAAAATTTTCCACTCACTAAGTTTAAGATTGAATCTATGTTGATTAATGGTAGAGATTCTGGTCCAAATTTCCCTCTCCACCCACTGCTCAAAGTTTTAACTGTGGATGGAGGGGGGAGGATTGTATTCATTCTTCTGTCTCATGGTACCAGTACTACTCCTTCCTGTCCCTTGGAACATAAGGTCCGAATTGACCTTTCTAACAAACATCTTTAAGTCAAGAATGAGTCTAGTAATATCACATTTTTGATTTGGGAAAATTTTAAACCCCTTAGATAACAGATTAAAATGGTCAACTTTAAGCTTAGTATTACTGTAATTGAAAATGTTATAATTCTTGTTCACAATAGGCTCAGAGCCTAACATTGGAATCTCCCCCTCCCCCGCTATCCTACTTTCCTCCACTTGCTAAAATGAGGTTGGTAATACTGGGGAACATTCTGATTCATTATTCTCTCCGATCAGCGGAGGGGAGAGTACTCCAAAGAGTCTGAAAAATTTTCCTCTCTATCCTCACTAATAAGATCTTCACCTTGATTAATGTCTAAATTGTGCTTGTGCCCATAGTCAACTGAATAATTATCCCTTTTAACATTCTTAGGTATCTGATAACATATTTTCTCTTTGTACTCTAAAACATCCCCTATCCATTTTTTTTTTTAATTTTCCTGTTTATAATTGTGAAGATAGGTAAAGGCTGCCAGCCTAGCCAGATAGAATTCTGTAGATAATTCTGTCATTTGTAAATATTAATCTCAGCCATAAGCATGTTCTCTTAAATGTGAAAAGACTGCATTAGGTATTGAACTGCAAAAATGTTACAATAGTGCACTCTGCTGCAACAAAGCTGATAAGTAAATTCTTTGATGTCAAAATTCAGAGCCGATATGTCTAGAGGGAGGCATCCTGCCTATTGTTTTAAGACCAGAGTTAATGGCTATAATTTGCATGTATAAATGTCCTTCATTGCTTTGGTTTCTGACCAGGTGTAAAGAATGTAAATGTAGTTTCTGTTAACCTGGGAACGCCAGAGAAGTGCGAAGAATTATGGCATGTGAAGCCACTCTGTGTTATCAATTTAAAGAGAGAGAATCGGAGAGCTCCGAGTATTTGTCTTGAAAACATTCAGCTCACCACTCTGCCTGTTCTATGTGCAAGTCATTTAAAACTGTGTTTTCTCTCAGATATAGCTAGGAAATAGGAAGATTAGACTAGTTTGTTTTTCTGTGATGTCAGAACTTTTCTACAGTATTATTTTAAACATTTGTCTATAATCTCTGAACTCTTGACTAGCACTGTGTAGTAAGAAGTATTGTCTTGTGTTTTTATTATTTATTATTAAATAGTTTTAAACCTTTCAACTGTGGCTGTTTTGTGTAGAGATAATGTAAGCTCTAAGAGTGCATTGCATGTATGTTGTGATACTGTACCAAGTCACTCCAAATAAGTCTTGAGTGGTTGCACTTACCATTTAGATAATAATATTGCACAGTAATAATTGGACGCCCTTCATAAGGGCCTTTGAGTAGCTGACAAATATTACTGGGTGGTGGCAGTGATTTCCTACCATATAGTCTGGGTAAAGGGGGCACAGCTGACGAACCTATGCCAGCCTTCCCCAGGAGTGTCTGTGTGGTTGTATAGACTATTATCTCAAAGTGTGTGTGTGTGTCAGCTACTTGGGCAGGGACACGAAGCACTGGTTGGGCAAGAGAGGGTGCTGGTGGTTTTAGGTTGGCTCTAGGCTGATGTCTCAACCCTATAGCTGTGCCAGTGGAGAGTCTTATTGGGGACTTGGAGAGAAAGGGAACACCCAGCCCCAGACTGACTGTGATTTCTGTGTGCTCTTAAGGGAAATTGTACTTTACTGTGTGTGTATTTATTGGGTCTATATCAGCATATCGAATGGTGAAAACGCTAAATGCAATCTAACTGAACTGAAATGTTCGAAATCTCAGAAGAGCGAACTGACGGAACATCAATTTCTTTCCCAGGGAAAGAAATCGGTGTTCCGTGCAAAAACCAAAAAAAATTAAAAATTTCAATACTTTAAACACTAACAGAAGTGGGGGGCTGTGCCCCCCACACCTCCCTACTTAAATATACCAAGTCCGGGACCGCACCACAGTGGAGGAAATAGCAAACTCCGATGCCCACCGATTTCTTTCCCTGGGAAAGAAATCGATGTTCCATCAGTTTGCTTTTCTGAGATTTTGAACATTTCAGTTTGATTAAATTAAATTTGGCGTTTTCAACTTTCGAAATTTCGATAGGAACCTGTTTTATTAAACTTTCCCTATATGGATGCCCCTCACTGGTGTTAGTGGTGAGGACTGAGGCTGCTTGATTGCTGGGCCAGTGCACGGACATCACAATAATAACCAAACATTTTTCATGTATTCTGTCCATAATGGCTAAATATTTCGCTTTCTCAGATTCCACTGTGTATAAAAGGTCATTAGTAATTTGTGTGTCCAGTTTTTCAGTAGTCTTGTGTAAATCAGCTGTAGTAAGCTCATTTTGCTTAATAATTCTATGTCTAACCCACATTTGTTAAAAATGTCTAACAATTCTTTGTACAAGTCTGAGCCTGCCGTAATATTGTTTGGGTATTTAAATACCCGTAGTCCCTTGGGAACAATTCACCTATTCAAACATTCTAAGTATTCATTATGAGTGCTTAAAGCTTTGTATTTCCCCAGTAAGTCAGAAATTTTGTTTAAACAGTTATAAGTGTCCGGCTCAGTAGAATTCGCTGTGTTAACCACGAGTATCATAATTAAATTTAGATTTTTCTGCCAACCATACAGAAAAAGCCTTTCTAGGTTTAACAGTTCCAACACAAGCTGTATTAGAGTTCAAGCAGTCATCTTGTCCTTGAATGGATCGCATCTCTTCTGTAATTACCTCTCCATGAGCATAATTCCTCATTGATGCTGGATTAGTAGAAAAAAAATGTTTGGAACATGAATGTCCTGGCTTTCTTTAATTTTTCTGCTGTTCCCCGCTTTGGAATGTGGACTCGTTAGTTGCTGCTCGCCTCCATTCAAAACACCTGAGGCACCATAATTTCTGCCCCTTCATAGCGCTTCCTGGTTGCCTGTAACAGTACCTTTTGAAAGCATAGCAGCCAGTGAGTAGCCAATCGGAGTCAAAAGATCAACCAACTGTGAAAGCTGACCTATCAGTTTCCTAATTTTGCCAATGTCATCACACCTCCCTTTCACTTGCCGAGGTGAGGAAGTCAAGCTCTCCATGTTTCCCAAATGAAAAGCAAATAACCAAAAAGTGTGTAGATAAGGAAAACGCCTACTACGCAGTATTTTCACCAGTCAGTAAGTCAACCAAAACAAGAAGGCTGCTGGAAGAACCACTCAAAACGACCGGCAAATTAAATATTCTTTAATATCAGCACGAAAAAATATTAACACTCCAAATCCACATAAGTTTTCATCTACACTACTAGACTTCATCAGATAAATGTTCTTATATTCCCCATCAAGTTATAAATCTTTACTAAATCTTAACCATCCAATAAAATAATGCAACCAGTTAAGAAAATTAATTGATGTATGTAAAACTTCACATCAAACCCATATATGCAATATGAAAAGCATACCAAATACATAATGCATTAAGTCAAAGGCATTATAACAGTCAAAAATAGTAAAAAATTAGTATATGAAAAACTTGTAAAATTGTACTATACAATATTTAATTTCATAAGTCTAGAAAGGTGGCGGAGACAAGTTTCCCTTGGTTTCTGTATGAGTTTATTAGGGTAGTGGTGGTACTATGGGCTGGTCGAAATCCTTTTTGAATTTTGGAGAGTAAGTTGTTGGAAAGTAGATGGGTGAGGAGTTGGTAATGGATACACCCTTCTAGAATTTTTGATAGGGGTGAAAGGATTGCTGTGGGTCGGGAGTTGGAGATGTCGATGGAGGGGCCACCCTTGTGAAGGGGGAGGCTGTATGAGGTTTTCCCACAAGGATGGAATGGTAGTGTTCAGTAATGGATCTGTTTATTAGTAGTAAGATGGGGTAGGCAGTGGCCCTTGAAGCAAGTTTGAGTTTTGCTAGGAGTTTTTGGATGGTTGATATTGGTACTGGTTTGAGTGAAAAGGGGGTAGTGTTTGAGTTTTGGAGGTTTGTGGGGCGGTGGTGGGGTTGATATTATTTATGCATTTCAGTATGGAGGAGGTGAAATAGTTGTTGAAATTAGGGGTTATATCAAGGTTTGTGCCCTTCTGTATTAGGTGGTGGTTTTTCCGGGTTGGAGGAGGATATTCACTGCAGCCCAGAATTTCTGTGGGTTGTTACAATATTTTCTTTGTAAAGATGTGTAGTGATTTTGTTTGTCAATCTTAACTTGTTTTTTTTTTGCCTGAAAAGGCTTATCTAGTTGTGAGTGATGTGTTGTTGCCAGACTTTCCATGCTTTGTCCTTATGTATTAGTAAGGCCTTTGGGGGTTGGGAGGGTGGCCTAATGGTTAAGGTGTTTGCCTTACAAACACAAGGTGCAGGGTTTGAATCTCACAGGGGATAATTGGCTAGGCTTAAAATGTCTCACAAGGGCGATTAGCCTAGTACAAATCTATGAATCTATAAAATCTATGAATCTTTGTGGTTTTCTGTAGCCAGGGGGCAAGATTGCTGTGTATCCTAATTGTTTTGATTGGGGCTAGTTGGTTTAGGATCCTTAGGAAAGTGGAGTTAAAGTATTCTACTGCCTTGTCCAGAGGGAAGGTTTTGATGGGAACCCAGTTACAGGATTTTAATTTTTCTTTGAATTGGTCTGAGAGGAAGTTTTTGCAGGAATGGGTTTATAGCAGAGAGGGAAGGTTGTTACATTTAAGTTTGTGTCGAAGGATAAAAGTTGGGTTGTGGTCACTGAGAGAACTGGGTATTGTTCCACAATGGTGGGCAATGTTGGCCTGGTTAGTGAGGATGCAGTCTAATATGGATTCTCTTTTGGTGATCTTATCTATACATGTGGGTGTTTGAATGAGTTGGGTGAAGTTATATAGGTTAATGTGGTTGATGGGTGTTGGGTAGTGGATAGAGTTCCAGTTAATGTTGACATTGCCTAGTGCTGTATTTTTTGGGGGGAGGGAGTGGGAAGCCCAGTGGAGTATTGATTCTCTGTTAAGAGTATTATGTCGGGTTTATGTTGTCACCTGGTGGTATATAGATGCCAAGTAAGTTTAGATGTTTGTGCTGGTTTAGGAGGGGTTTAGCAAGTATTGTCTTGACGTTTTTGAAGTTTGGGGATTCTTTTTGTAGAAGCTAGATCTTTAAGTTAGATTTGTAAAGTAGGGCGATACCTCCACCTCTTTTTGTGTGCTCTGTCTACCCTTGAAATGTTATAACTGGGTGGGGTTATAGGGTTGTCTTTAATATGAGGCTTAAGCCATGTCTCTGTTGTGTATTATGTTGGGGTTATATACAGAAATAGCTGAATACAGCACTTCTATTTTGTTCATGATCCTATGAATGTTCAGATTTAGTATTAGCACGTCTGTGGGTATGTGTTTAAATGGGAGGGTTGGTATTAATTGTATTCATGGGGGGTAGATAGTGGGCCAGGGTTGGGGTGGATATCCCCTCCTAATAGTAACTGAGCTGCTATGTTGGTAATGGTTTTAAGGTAAGACAGTATTAGACAGTGGAATCTGAAATTGGGTTGCTTTTTTGGATTCCAGGATGTAGTGAATTGGTGAGGTGGCTTGAAGGAAGGGTGGACTGTGGGTGGCTTGGGGTGTGTCTGTATGTTTTGGGGGTTGGATGTGCAAGGGTTAAGGTGGGGGGTTTGTTGTAGTTGAGATTGATGAGCGAATAATGGTAGGCGGTACTGATGGAGGTTATGTAACGGCCGAGAGATAAGAAAAACAGTATGAGTGGAGCAGTATGATGGTGGGGGTCATGATGACAGATTATGGTAGGAGGTACTGATGGAGATTATGTAACGGCCAAGAGATAAGAAAAACAGTATGAGTGGAGCAGTATGATGGTGGGGGTCATGATGACAGATTATATTAGTTGTAGGAATACAGGTTTGTGTTAGAGGAGGGTGAGGGTGATGAAGAATGTGAAAGTATTGACTTAGGGTTGCAATAGGAGGTGCAAAGAATATGAGTAGGGTAGAAAAGAGTGGGATGGTAGCTCAGTGATTTAGGGGTGCGGCTGTGGGTGTAATGTGTGTATATGTTTGGTTGAGTGCTGGGTTTGGCAGGTGGGTCACGTGATGGGTGAGGATAAATCTGAGTAGTGGGGGCAGGTGGGAAATTGGGGGCAGGGTAGGAGAGCAGAGTGAGCCCGAGCATTAGCAAGGGCGAAAGGACCGGGGCTGTACCACGCAGCGCAGGTAGGTGACTGCAAAAACTATCTGTATGGTGGTCAGAACAAGTGAGAATGGAGAAATGCTGAATATCTTTTAGACACTAGTGAAGACTGCCAGTAATCTAAGTATATTTAAGAAAGCAGGTCTTTGAAGTAAAATAACAAGAAATGAGAAGAGGTGGAGGGAACAGAGGGAGAGCAAGGAGGATTTCAGTAAGAGTCCTTATTTAATTTACTATTGCCTGTAGGGAATGGAGGGGGCTAACCACTAAGAATATACTTTCCCACTGCCAACCCTGGTAGTGTGCTGACAATAAACAAGCAGATATTAACCTTTTGCTTAGTGAAACTGAGAGGCTGGAAGTTCTCTTGTCCTGGGGTGTTCACAAGGATGTTGCTTGTTGCTCAGTTTGTGGGGGGGGGGGGGGGGGGGGGCGGCAGTCAGCAATTGGGACCTGCTGTATTTAACACTCTTTGACCAAAAAGAATAAAGAAGTGTACATTACAAGTAGTAGGTAGTGTATGACAATAAAATAGTGCAAACAGCTCCAAAATTGGAAATGCAGCTAACCCCTGTTAGAACACTATCAAAGGAAAATGCTATGGGAGGTCTGTGGTGGAAGCTATCGGACTTGAGGGTAAAAGTCTGGGAAAAACTACATACAGCTCAGCCTAGGCAATTACTTAAAGTAACCGAGCCGTAATGGCCACCAGATGGCATGTTTGGTATCATTGCCAGCAGGAATGAGCTAAGCTGAATGGATTCCAGTGCACTACCTTTGTAAATTAGATGGATATTGGCTATATCAGATGAATTCCTATGCACAACTTTGTGATTTATATCTAAGGCAAAGACAACAGTGCGCCTATGTGGATAGGCTATACAGAATTACATTAGCTGCATTACTGGCGTGCTCTTTTTAAAGAGGCCAGAAAAGTAGGGTGGTTTGCAGTTAATTTAGGTGCCCTGAATAACTATGCACGGTCATCTAAATGAAGGTGCTCCTTGGACGTAGGTGAGAGGATCGGGCAATGTCAAGTGTGCAATTCTATGCAGTACAGTTATATCAGCATTTAACTGTTTATGCATTCTACCTAGTCACCCTTGTAAGTAAAAAAACAACATCTGATGTGATTCATCGAGCAAGCATGTATGTGGGCACTTCTTTTACAACACAATAATAGCTATATAATGGCCCAAGCTACCTTACAATCACAGCAGCACAGTGCACAGAACATTACAAGTGGCAGTTTAAAGTTACAACCAATTGCAACTGCAATAATGAACATCGAGATTGGCAATTTACAGCTTAACCCAATTTAAAAATAGTGCATTCAATTTATATGTAGGTAGCAGTTTTAAATGCAGGAAAAAACACAAGCGCAAAGACAGACGCGGTGGATTGGCAGGATAGGGAAAGTGATTCTGATTTGGTGCTCTTTTGTCCGGGACATTAAAACCTCGTATAGGTCACATTGGTAGTAAAAGCACAAAGGTAGTCACAGTTAATGACATGCACCAAGCAGTGCAGGTAAGTGACTACAAAATTTATCTGTATGATGGTCAGAATAAGTGAGAATGGAGAAATGCTGAATAGCTTTTAGACTGACTAGTGAAGACTGCCAATAACCTAAATACATTTAAGAAGGCAGGTCTTCCAAGTAAAACAACAGAAAATGAGAAGGGGGATGGAGGGAGAGCATAGAGCAGGGAGCTTTTCAGTAAGAGCTTAATTTACTATTGCCTTTAGGGAATGGAGGGGCTCACCACTAAGAATATACCAACCCTGGTAGTGTGCAAAAAGTAAACAGGCAGATATTAACCTTTTGCTTAGTGAAACTGAGAGGCTGGAAGTTCTTTTGTCCTGGGGTGTTCACAAGGAGGTTGCTTTTTGTTCAGTTTATGGGGGGGGGGGGGCATCGACAATTGGGACCTGCTGTATTTAATGCTATTTTGCTTAGTGAAACAGAGGCTGGAAGTTCTCTTGTCCTGGGGTGTTCACAGTGAGGTTGGTTGTGGCTCAATATGTTGTGGGGTGTTGGCATTTGGGTTCCGAGGTATCTAATGCTCTTTTGCTTAGTGAAACTGGGAGGCTGGAAGTTCTTTTGTCCTGGGGTGTTCACAAGGAGGTTGCTTTTGGCTCATTTTATGGGGGGGGGGGGCATCGACAATTGGGTCCTGCTGTATTTAATGCTATTTTGCTTAGTGAAACTGAGAGGCCGGAAGTTCTCTTGTTCTGGGGTGTTCACAAGGAGGTTGCTTGTGGCTCAGTAGGTGTAGGGGGGGGGGTGTTGGCAATTGGGAACTGCTGCATTTAACATTAAGCACAAAGGCACATGTGGTGGATCGGCAGGATAGGGAAGGTAATTATTTTGCTTCAGTTGCCTTGTTTCCTGTGATCATGTGATCCTTTGTTTTATAGAGAACTGATTTGTGAAAGATGTGCGTAGTGCTGCACGATGCTGAGCTGTGTTACTTCTCCGTGATGTAGTCCTTCGGTTACACAGAACTCCCTTTCCAGGTGCACTTGATTAAATGTTGTTAATGTAGAGTTAATCACTTACAAGGCTTTCAGTGTGTTAAGCCTAGAAAAGTTAGTTCAGTTGTTTGAAGTACAGTTAACCTTCCACTGTATAGTTCCTCAAACTTTGAGGTCATCTTTGCCATGATTTCGTTGTCCTTTCCAGCCTTAAATGCACAAGTTGGCTCTGTCATATTCGTCTTGTTGCTGCCTCATTAAGTCTACTTTGAAAGTAGATAAAATTAGGTGGAGTATTAATGTGCCTTATAGTGTGAGTTTATTCCAAATATTGGGAATGCACACAGGTTATGAATATGTTGTATCACTTAAATCTTGAAGTAGAATTTGAGGACTTTGGCACAAGTGTTAGACCTTCACTTTTGAAAAGTTAGATGAGGTAAAAATAGGGTAGGTCTTCATGTGCTTGAAATGCTAAACAGAAATCACTCTTCAGGACTCTGAGACAAAGTAGAGAGTGTATTATTTGGAGTAGCTTACGTTATTTACTCCAGAAACCTTTTGGGTCATATGCATACAGTATCTTTCAAATTGGTCAAAGTGCTTTTTAAGGAACGTTATAAAAACAATATTGGATTGAAGGATGCATACAAGTTTGTGAAGAGTGTAGAGGAACCAAGATTGTATGGAACCTAGATGAGATAAACTGATCTGTGGGTGCATCAAGTTACAGGGACCTCATGACCGCAACCGAAATATGGTGAACAAAAGAAAAATTGTCTACTTAGGTATCCAAATCCCAGATAATTGTATCTCTCTCTTGGGGGGGGGGTGTACCATTCGTGTGTTGAGAGAGATGTTGGTGTTTTTTCCAAAGGGAGATGTACTGATTTTTTTTTCTATTTTGCATTTAAATTGAGCCCTTAACTAATGCACCAAGTATTTGTCTGGTCCAGGCCCTACTGGAGTGCCTGAATGTTGGAAAGAGATTTCACTTTTATGAAGTAGATGCCAAAGAACAGATGACTGAGAACAGAGCCTTGTAGAACCCCACTGGTGATCCTCACCTGTAGCTCCTTTATTAACAGTATGAGTTCTGTTGGTGAGTTAGTTTTCTCTCCAGTGGACTACATATGGGTTTATGCTAAGGTGGGAGAGTTTGTCTATGATACCAGCATATGGAATGCTGTCAAAAGCTGTGGCAAGATCAAGGGAAGCAGCAAGTTACTTTTTTACAAACGTTGACTAGGTTTAGTAGCTACAACATAACCTTTACAAATTGATTGGATTGTCAGATGTCCTTCTATTCCCATGTTGCAGTATTCATGACATGAGGGATTCCTTGCCTAGCTGACCCAAATGTCTAGCCACTATACCAAAGACTTGGGATACTGCTATGTACGCAAGATGTTGTACACAGGATGCAGCCAATTTATGCTGTAAAGGTGACATCTGCATGTATCATTCTCAGAATTTCTCTGCTGCCAGTTTGAGCGCTAGCTTATACCATTTGTCTGGTCACTGAAGTTACATTACTTTCATACAAGTGCCCCGTTGGGTAAAATTTATTTGCGCTTTTGCTACTGCATGTTTTCGTAGGGTGTCATCATCCAAGAAGGGCAAATGCCACTGTGGAAGACAGATTCCACACAGACAATCGCGATCAGTGTCTTCTGTTTGGGGTCTGCTCATGACTACCAGGCCTGCTTCATTTGTCAGCCGTTTGTTCTAAGAAGCTCCACAATTCTCTTTTGGCCCCTGATATTTACTTAGAGAACCAGAGGTTAAAGCAATTAACGCTCGCTATGGAAGGTGCTTTGGGAGAGCCTCCAAATAAAGGTGAGAAAGGTAAGGCCCGAATCTTTGGCTGTGTCTCTGTTCCTGGATGTCCCTCTCAAGGCCAGTGAGGGCCCAGACGTCCGGTCCTCTTCCCTTGGCCAGAACTAATTTAGAAGCTGTTGGGGAGAGTGCCTTAAGCATGTCTACAGAGGCCTCTCAAACATCCGATGTGAGAGTGTTCAATCTCGCCGTTTGTTCTTACACATGGGTTCGGAGCCGATCCTCGGCTCCGAGTCGGCCACTTAGCAAAGCTCTGCATCGAGAAGAAGCTCGAGACCAACCTATCTCCCACAATTCCCTCTGCCTTTACCTCAGATCTAGTTTGCCGCTGCAACTGATCACATTGTTTGAAGAGCTCTGAGCCAACTTCAGATAAGATTAGCTTTTTTTCTAATAGAATTTTCTTCTAAAATTCTTAAGATTTGTTAGACTTGTTAGTGTGTGTGTGTGTGTGTGTGTGTATGGTCTCTGGTTCCGATCGACTAAATTATTAGTGTTTTTAGAGCATTAATATTTAGTTAGGATTCCTAGGGCCTACCCCACTTACTAAATCTCGGATTCGACTGCTAGATTTATTACTAATCACTTCATATCATTGCTTCTCGGCCTTTGGCTAAGATTAAGTGTAGTGATTGTTATTTCACTGTTTATTGTGATATTTTTTTTCGACTCTGACATGTCAGAAAAGGTTAAGTCAGGCTTTAAGAGATGTCAGTGAGGACAGAAGATGTCTGTCACAGACAACCATAGCTCCTGTGTCTACTGTCTTGGCCCTCTCCATCTTCAGGAGGACTGCTCCATATGTCATTCCTTTAGTGGAAGGGTCATGACAGATAGGCGCAGGAAGCTTATGGACAGGGGTCTTCTGAAGCCTGCTTTCCAGGAGGCTTTAGATAAGTCAGACCAGACTTCTAAATCTTTGAAGGAGTCGAAGACTTCGGAGCCTACGTCATCGGCTCCAAGTTCTTCTTTTAAAGTTCGTTCACCGGTTCCACAGACTTCGGGGCCGAGTATCGAGCTAGTGTCTGTCACTGAGCCTCGGGTCTTGGAACCGGTGACGGATCTGCCACCTCCTGCTCTTTTGAGGTTGGCACCGTCCTCGATTCCTTCGATGCGGTCTTCCAGGCCCCTCTCCGACACCGACGTAGATCGTGTGGTGCAGAAGCTGATGGAGAACACGGCCTGTCCAAATTCATTGCAGTCTCCTCTCAGTTGGTGTCGAGACTCGAAGGCCTTCCCTTATCTCCATCTGGTCCTCCTCCGAGGCCTACTCAGCCCTCGGAGCCGGGAGACGCTGATCTGCTGATAGTGGAGCCCTTGGTGCCGGAACCGTCTCTTTCTCGGTCGGCACCGTTGACCTCGACTCCGTCGGAACCACTCCCGGACTCGCGGAGCCGACTATCTATCCTTGGTTCCGGGACCGAGAGTCGAACCGATGTTTCGGTGCCGACTCTCCCTCTCGGCGCCTCGGCACGGATCACCTCGGTTCCGTCCTCGGGATCGGTGCCCTTGGCTTCCACGTCGGAGATTCCTCCGCGTTCTTCGGAACCGGGGGATTCCTCGGCTCGGGGTCCGGGGGTCTTCGATCTTATGAGGAAGGTATTGTCTTCCCAGACAACTACTTCAGCAGAAGCAACGTCTCCCTCCCATAAAGGCCCGTTGTCCTCTTCTGCACCTACGACTACTCAAAAGCGTCGAGCACCAGTGTCTCAGCCGCTCCCAGAGGGAGCCCCCTCTTCTTCGGAGGCTTCATCGGATGCCCCCCGCCCCCCCGAGGAGGTTCCGAGGAAAAGATTGTGTAAGATGAGGCACTTGGATTCTCCACAAGAGTCCTTAACATCGGACACTGACTTAGATGAGTCAGAAGGGTCCCCAGAATCACCTTCAGAGGATGTCTCCTTCTCTGACATCCTGGAGATCCTAAAACAGAGAGGTGATTGGCAAGCCCTACCCCCTTCTGAGGATGAGTCAGTTTTGCTGAAGACATTCGGTGCTCGCCCTTCTTCCTCCTGGGTCACTCCGCCCTTCGACGAGTTAATGGAATTAATTGCTCGAAGGGCGTGGGAGACATCTGACACAGTGGAGCCAGTTCCCAGAAATCCTAATAAATATATTACGGCCCCTCAGGATAAGGTATACCTCACAAAGGGAGTTCCAGTGGACGCTATGGTGGTGGCAGCTGCCACGAAAAAGGAGATGTCCGAATCTTCCTCGTCTGTCCATCCGCCTAACAGAGATTCTAGGACCATGGATGATGCCCCCTCCAGAGGCAGAGGGGGGGGGGGGCAGAAGTGGAAGACGTCGCCCTGGCGGCAGAGGGGGTCTGCAGAACCAAGGTGACAGGGATACTGTCCCTGGGGAGCCTTTCCAGCACTCCTGAGTGGAGGCCCGACTGTCCTGCTCTGGAGGCAGTTGGGGGTCGCTTAGCTTTATTCCCTCAGGCCTGGCAAAATATTACCTCAGACAGATGGGTAAAAAGCATTATTACCAGAGGTTACAAAATTCCATTTCTATTTCCCCCGTTACCACAGAAAAGATTCCCAGATGTACCACCCCATCTGCGAGAACCTGCAGCTATAGAAATTTCAAAGCTGCTAGAAAAAAGAGTCGTCCAACCAGTCCCGGCGGACCAAAGAGGATTCGGAACTTACTCAAGGTTCTTTTTAGTTCCAAAAAAGACAGGGGACTGGAGGCCAATTCTGGACCTAAGCAATCTCAATACCTTTGTGAAGAAAGAAAAGTTCTGGATGGTCACGCTTCAATTGATCCTTCCGTTCTTACAGAAGGACGACTGGATGTGCTCAATAGATCTCAAGAACGCATACTACCACATCAAAATGGCCAGAGCGTCCAGAGATCACCTGCACTTCCGGCTGGGAGCCAGCCACTTTCAGTTTCGGGCCCTGCCCTTTGGTCTAACCTCAGCCCCCAGGGTTTTCACCAAATGCATGGCAGTGGTAGCGTCTCACTTGAGATGCCTAGGATTCCGGGTGTTTACGTATCTGGACGACTGGCTCCTTACTGCCACCACCGAGCGTCGACTGATACAGGCCAGGGACTACACACTCGGCCTTTGTGTTCAGCTAGGGATTTTGATAAATTTCGAAAAATCTGCCTTACAGCCATCACAGCATATTTCATTCATAGGGGCAGATTTGGATACCCGTTCCTTGCTTCTAAGACTTCCCCCAGAAAGAATAGTTTCCCTACAAAAACACATATCTCTACTTCTGTTGTCCAAGAAATCCCCAGCCAAACTAGTTCTGAAGGTCTTGGGACTCATGTCAGCTTCCCTCATTGCAATTCCCTTGGGAAGACTACACATGAGAGTTCTCCAATGGCTGCTGTTCGCACAATGGTCGTTCCAACAGTTACCCCTGACACACGAAATTCACATTACAAACACCTGCAAAACACACCTGTCTTGGTTGTTACAGAATTGCAATCTCATCGGCGGCCGACCGTTTGTGTTACCCACACCAGCAGCCACAGTGACCACGGACGCCTCCCTGATAGGGTGGGGGGGCATCTTTCAGGGACAGACAGTCCAAGGCGAATGGACCAATCTAGAGTACAACCTGCACATCAGTGTCCTGGAGATGAGGGCAGTGTTTCTAGCATTGCAACACTTTTCCTCCCTTCTACCTCTAGGGACCATTGCAGTTCAAACGGACAATATGTCCGTAGTTTGGTACATAAACAAACAAGGGGGAACCAAATCTTACCAGTTATGCAGAGAGGCCATGAGAATTTGGCAATGGGCAGAGTCCACGGGTCGCTTTCTGATAGCAACGCACATCCCGGGGTTATCCAACGTTATAGCGGACAGGTTGAGCAGAGCCATCCTGTTACCTCACGAGTGGTCCCTCAACCAGACAATAGCGGACATGATATTCCGCAAGTGGGGCCAGCCTTGCTGCGATCTGTTTGCGTCTCCAATGAACGCCAAATGCAGAAGCTACTTTGCCCTATTACCCCCTCCAGGGGATGTCACCAGGGACGCTCTGATTCATGATTGGCCCTCGGGTCTCCTGTACACTTTTCCCCCTATACCTCTGATACCGAGATTTCTCCAGAAAGCCAAGGATCTGGAAAGGACTGTAATTCTCATTGCCCCATTCTGGCCTCGTCAAATTTGGTTTCCCTTTCTTCAAGCACACCAAATACGGGAGCCCTGGATCCTGGACCCGGTGCCAGACCTACTGACTCATTCGTCAGGAGCTCCCCATCCGTCGCTCCTGTCCCTCAGATTAGCAGCTTGGCTGCTCCACTTCCCTTCTTGGCCAGGTCTGATCTTCTCTCTCCGGTGGTTCAGAACATTCTAGTAGCCTCTCATAAGGCTTCCACTACAAAAATTTACACTAGTAAGTGGAAACGTTTTGTATACTGGGCGACTGCACAACATTTAGATCCCTTAATAGCCCCACTAAACAAAGTTTTAGAGTTCCTATCCATGCTATTTCACCAAGGAGCTTCTACTGCCACCTTGAGGGTTCAGTTGGCGGCTATTTCTAACTTTCATGTAGGGGAGAATGGAGCACCTATCATGGCTCATAGGCTTTGTAAAGCCTTTTTGAAAGGATCCTTTCATCTTAGACCACCAGTCAGGTTTCCTACAGCTCCGTGGAATCTAAACCGCCTCTTATCCCGGCTAATGTTACCACCCTTTGAACCAGCCTCTTCCTGTTCCTTAAAGTTCTTGTCCTGGAAAACTCTCTTTCTAGTAGCTATCACTTCAGCCAGACGAGTGTCGGAACTTCAGGCGCTTTCCATTAAACAGCCATATTTAATTTTTCACCCGGATAGGGTATTTTTACGCACCAACCCCTCTTTCCTCCCTAAGGTTTGTTCAGTCAACAACATTAATCAATCCATCGAACTCCCCACATTTTTCAAAAATCATTCCAATAAACTGGGATATATGTTGCACAAGCTGGATGTTCATTGACAACTCAGATTCTATCTAGATAGGACAAAAGATCATAGAAAAACAGACCAGCTCTTTATAGCCTTTGCGGACAACAAAAAGGGCATGGCAGTGACGAAGCGTACTCTCTCCAAATGGCTATCTGATTGTATTACCTTTGTTTATGCTGCTGCTGATCAAAGTTTGCCCACCAAACCAAAAGTACATTCTACTAGATCAGTTTCCACATCTTTGGCTCATGCGGCCCGCTTACCTTTGGATACTATTTGTGCGGCCGCCACTTGGTCTAAGCCACATAACGTTCATCACTCATTATAAAGTGGATAGGATTTCCAGGGACAGGGCAACCTTTGGTTCCACTGTGCTCAGGACCGTTCTTCCGTGAGTCTCTCAGGGTCACGGAGCTAGGGACGCTACCCACGTGTAAGAACAAACTGCGAGATTGAACACTCACATAAAGAAGTTATGTCCTTACCATAACGTTCCATGTGGAGTGTTCATCTCGCCTTTGTTGTTACATTCCCACCCTCAGGTCAGGAAGAACGTCCGGTTTAGAGGTCTGGTCTGGTTATCTCCCGCTGCTGGTTTCTCTCTGTTGTGCTACTGGTTTCAGTTACGCCCCTTGTATGTATGTATGTTTACATTATTGTTGCTGGATCTGGCGTTGTTTTGCAAACTAGATCTGAGGTAAAGGCAGAGGGAATTGTGGGAGATAGGTTGGTCTCGAGCTTCTTCTCGATGCAGAGCTTTGCTAAGCGGCCGACTCGGAGCTGAGGATCGGCTCCGAACCCATGTGTAAGAACAAAGGCGAGATGAACACTCCACATGGAACGTTATGGTAAGGACATAACTTCTTTTTACAGACGGTAAGGGGGAACCACTGCTCGCTTCTTCAGATGTACCTCGCAGTACCTTTCCGATGCTAGTGCCAGAGCCTAGACATACGTCTGCCTAACCTTCCCAGCCTAGGGCAGACCCTCCACAGAAGAAGAAACAAAAACATCTTTTTCCTTGACAGGATCCTTCCCTAGATTGGCAAGCCTTTTCTCAGGGAATCCTGAATATCTTTTTAGCACTTGGGCCCTCCTCTTCTCAGTCACCTACTTCTGTATCACCTCCATCTCCTTTGCTTAGGAGTGCTACTGTGCAACAAAAGGCCTCTGAAGAAGAGGATTCATCTTCAGGTGAGTCTCTGGCCTACTCCACTCCGATTGACTCCCCCCTGGGTTATGCTTCTCCTAGGGTTGACTCTAATGGTGGGGACTTACCTGAGGAAGATATTTCCTTTAGTGAGACTATTTCAAAGATGAGGGATTTTCTCAGTGGGAAAACTGTCAAATTTTATAAGTACAAAAGTACTATGACCGCTTACAAATAGACTCTCCTTCACCTTCTGCTGTCCCACCTGTGTTACCAGCATTTCAGGATGCTTTTCTTTCATCATCCAAAAGCCCTGATTCTCAGCCTCCTGCACTCAAAAGGCCAGACAGGTTTTATAAAGTCCCTGAGGACATCAAATTTCTGTTCAGAAGCCCACCTGCAGACCCATCTGTAATTTCAGTCTCTGTAGGTAAAGCCTCTTGGCCACTGCCTTCCACTACCCAACTGCCCTCAGATAAGGACAGTAAAATGATGCAGACCTTTGGGGAAAAAAGGTCTACGCCTCTTCCACTCTGGCGTTTAGGGCCATTAATTATCAGATGCATATGTCTGTGTGTGTACTTGACCCCACTTTCTCAGGCCTCTAAACTGCTTACAGATCTTACAGACTCAGCAGCCAAGTCCCAACTCTCTTCACTCCTGACAGTTTCTTCCCAAGTTACTAGACCCTCCATTAAATACAGTTATAACACTGCAGGGATCTCTTCTAGATCAGCAGCATCTGGATCTGTCCTCAGGAGGTTGAGGTTTTCACGGCAAAAATTATGGCTGCACTCCTGGACAACTCTGCCCTTTTTGGTGAAAATGCTCCTTAAAACACCCCAAGAGAAAGGGAAAAAACTCCAGGAACTGAAATGTATTCTTGTCTCACCATTTCCAAAATACCACAGAAATTACCCTTCCAAACATAACTTTATAAGGAAAAGAAACCCGGCTTTTTCTGAACCTCACAAGAAAAATTCACGTAAATACTCTCCAGCTAGGTCTTGGCCATCTTTGCACCCATACGACCCCCTTTTCAGACAAGTCAAATAGTCTGTGACTATCTGGCCATACTCACAAAAATGCCTCCCTCACTCCCTATCTACCTGGACAAGCATTACCACAGATAAATGAGTCCTGTTCATTGTCCAGAATGGTTATTTCATGACTTGGAAATCCATTCCTGCCTTCATGGGCATCCCACAACCCTCAAGTGACCAAACCCATCTCTTTCCACAGGTGATTCAAGACTTTATCTCACAGGGGACCATTCAAGAAGTTTCCTGTGTGGAAAGAGGGGAAGACTTCTATTCCAGGATGCTTTTAGCCCCCAAGAAAGATAGCCCTTGGAGACCAGTTTTAGATTTGTCCCACCTCTGTCTTTTCCTACAAGTTCCCACCTTCAGGATGGTCACACTATAAACTGTTTCCTCTCTTGCTTTCTCAACCTTTTCTGGTTTCCCTAGACATTAAGGATGCATACCTTCATATTCTCATTCACCCTCAGTTCAGAAAATTCTTAGTTTTCTATTGCTTTCTCTCATTTTCAGTTCTGTAATTTGCCCATTGGACTCTATGACTCTAAGTGTTGGCTCATGTCGAATGATCATGGTTGCTTGTTGTTTGGTGTGTGTTTTATGCCAGGGTGTAGATATTTTTTGTTCCTAGTCTTGTCCTTTCAGGGCTCCGCCTTCCTTTTTCCGCTGGCAGGAAAGTTCTGAAGGGCTTTTGCGCCCAAACTTGCTTCTTAATCAGCTCAGCTTGAGCTCCTTGAGTTGAAGTTTGTGACATGTCTGATTGCAGAAAGTGAATTGGATAACCACTGATTCTAGTTTTTGCCATCTGTATCAACAGCTTTCCTCAGCATGGATTTCAGCATTTTATTAAACCTGTCTACTGATCCATTAGTCTGCAGACTGACTTATTGATTTTTTTTTATTTAAACACCTTTATTGAATTATCACGTGTGACATAAGCAAAACATACATTTATATAAGAGTAATCAAACTATATTAAGTTCACATTTACAAACGTATTGTTCTATACCATGTAGTCAAAGCAACGTTACACATAGTTCATGACCTGCCTTCTCGTAAACCTCATTCCTCGTGCAGACATTTTCTGCATGTATTGTTCTCACAATTTCCATTTTTATTATGTAATTTACTCCTATTCTTTTGTAAATATCCCACGTCCTGTTCTTTTATCTCTCTCAAAATATTCACTAATTCAAATATAGTTGGTTTAGACTTTGATTTCCATGTTTTATTAATTTTTTGGGGGGGGGGGGGGCAACCACCAGAATTAAACTTAAAGCTTTGCTATGTCTAGGCAATTCAGATCCTGTATTCCACCTCAAAAAGAAGTAACACTCATTTGCTCGCTCAATATTCCAGACAGAATGCACCGTACAGATTTTTTAAAGTATGCTAACTCATTACACACAGGGAATTTATACCCTCAGGTACTGCTTTATACAGATTTTTTAAAGTGTGCTAACTCATTACACACAGGGAACTTATACCCTCAGGTACTGCTTTATACAGATTTTTTAAAGTATGCTAACTCATTACACACAGGGAACATATACCCTCAGGTACTGCTTTATACAGATTTTTTAAAGTATGCTAACTCATTACACACAGGGAGCATATACCCTCAGGTACTGCTTTCTTTCCATTTCTCCAACGTTAGCCACCTAGCTGAATAAAAATTCTACAGAGTCTGTTTGGGGCATAGAAGTACGTATGCAAACACTTCCAGGAAAAATTGCTAAATCTTATAAATTTTGTTGCAGGTTTGGGAGCCATACATATGTCCTCCGATTGTGAATTGCTTATGTAATCTCGTCCCAGTTATTTCCGACCTCCTTTGATTCCATAGTTACCGCACAGTATTTTACATGCGCTAGTTATTATCCCTTTTTTAACAGCAGCTTCTGTTCTAGTTTCAGTTAAAAATTCAACCAGTGCAAGTCGTTCATTAACGATTCCCATATTGCTTTGTCTTTTCTATACTGTATCAATCCCTGATGGGGAAGGCAGTCTTAAGCCCACAATTCAAATGTCATCTTGGCCTCTTCCCCTTCTGTTACTCTTCCCTTTGTAGTTATTTGTTCCCTGTATCTTGTTTCTTTTCCGCCCCCTTTTCCCCTGTTTTCTGTATCCCTTATTCATCCCTATTGGCAGAATCTCCTTTCTCCATTCCCATCTTGGCTTAGTTCTTTTCCTGCTACTTTATGAATGTAATATCCTGTGTGACAGTTGTTCTCCATACGGATCTGTGTCCAAAATCCCACTCTTTCCTTATTCTTTGAATTATCCTCTTCTTTCATAGGAGATTACTAGGCTATCAAACCGGAGGTCATTTTGAGCCTAACCATTTCTTCCCAATGTAATACCGTTAATGTACTAGTCAGTACCCAAGATTGCAATTACTGATGACTGCCAATGTCAGGTGGGTTGTGGGCACTATCCCCGATGAGAATTTACGATGCCTGTTCCACTCATCCAGGTTCCTCTTGTGCAGTGTCATAGAGGTGCTGTGTTCCACATGAATTGGTAGCCTGTTCCAAAGCCATGGCAGTTGTTGGGAGATAAATCTGTCCCTCCAGCATGTCCTATTTTAGTTGCAGGCCATATTTAAGCCCCTGGAATGGGTAGCCCTAGACGCATTTGATTTACGGATATGCAGTAAGTTCATTAGATTTAGGTCTTGGGTTGCTCTGCAGGTCAGCCATAAGTCTACCTTAAGTCTGTACAATACGGAGTATAGTGAAAGGGATTTTTGTTGGTTCATGTAAGGCACATGCTGGAAGCCCATGATAATCTTTGTTAGAAACCTCTGAGGTGTCTCTAATTGCTGTAGATGCTTAGTATGGTATATACCGAATTGGGGTGTTGTACTTAGTGCCGGATAAGTGCCAAGTATAGGGGGTTATTACTTCTTCTCTTGAGGTGATACCTTTACTAATCAAGTGAATTTTGTCGAAAGCTTTCCTCACAATGTGGTGGTGGTCCCAGGTCCCTTACCACTTCATGGGTACCTGGGGTATTGTTATTGATTTAATAGTGTGAAGGTAATGATGCATTTATTTGCATTCAGTTTTTGAGACTGCGACTAATACACCAGTCGTTGGTCTGTGTGAGAGATCCTGGAGTATACTGATATCATTTGGGGATTCATTGATTGCACCCAGTTGCAGTCTTCTAAAAAGTTGACCAGCTGCAATTCTTTAGTTTTGACCTGAACTTCTGAGAAGTACATACCAAACAGAAGGGGGGCCTAGCACTAATCCCTGTGGCACCCTGCCGATAACAGGTCTGCTGGTTGATGTAGAGTCACCCACTTTGATAGTGTGTCTGGTTTGTGAGCCGTTTGGTAACCCATCTTACAATGGAGGGGTTTACATTCAGTTTGTCAAGTTTATCGATGATGCCTGAATGTGGGATTGTGTCAAAAGCCTTTGCCAAGTTGAGGTATGCTATGTGCACAAATTTGCCCTCATCAGTGGCCTTGGTCAAACTTTCAAAGAAATCCACCAGATTTAACAGGCAGGATCTGCCCTTCAAGAAACCAAATTGGGTAGGGTCCAGAGTTTTGTGGCCACCTATGTCTTTATTTATGAGGTCCATAATGATGTTTTCCATGGCCTTACTGATGAGACTGGTCAGTCTTATGGGTCTGTAATTCCCCGGGTCTGTTGCTAGACCACTTTGGTGGAGGGGAGTAATTGTAGCTGTTCTCCATTCCACAGGAACAAACCTTGTGTTTAGACTATGGTTGAAAAGGGTAATTAGTGGTGATGCTAGTTCATGTTTTAGCCTGTTTAGAAGAAAGCCTGGGATGTCATGTGCTACCACAGAGGCAGTGTTCTTTGCTTGTTTGTACTGAGCTGAACTGAGGTGGGCTACCAGCCACATCTCTGAGCTGAGATACCAGACAACTAGAGGCTTCTGAGCTTCCACAAAAACATAAGCTGCCTTTTTTTTCTTGTTTATACTATTTATTGCACTTTTTTATTGACTGCTGCTTACTTTTATACTGTAAAACCAAAATGAAGCCAAGCAAAAGACACTCTGACAAACTCCAACTAAATGAACACTAGGCCCTCCGCTACATGATAGAAAAATTAAAAAGGAAACTCGCTGGTGAAAAATTCACACTTTAATATAAAACTTTAAGCTGAAAACAAAAGCTTTTCGTCAGACGGAAAGCCGCCAACTTCTTCAGAACAAAGCATTCAACATCCGACAAATGGAAACAACGTCATCCTGTCACTGTGCTATTAAATAACTTTAGGTTAATTTAAAACAATGCTAATAAATCTATTGATACTAAATGAAATATACTAGTGTAAAAAAATGAAATTACGTGAAATGATACATTGAAATACACCAAATTCTATAACAAAATCCGTAAGTAACAAATCCTTCATACAACAGCTTATATGAAAATACAGTGATGAATCTTATTATAAAAAATTTTTCCACTAAAAGAATAAATGAAGTGAACAGACCTCACTACTGATGAGTGGCTTGTAAAAAAGATCAATATAGTTTAGCAACTGTACGCAATCAAATGCGCCAGGAAAAAATAAGAAATTAAAAGCAGTCATTAAACAATTCAATCTCCATTCTAAAAACAAATTCTTTACTTGGTATCTTGAGTGTCAAAAATCATTTGACAAATGAGAAAAACAAGGAAAATGCTTGCTAATGTCGCAAGTTTCCTATTTGCATATAATGGTCCTACCTAATCAGACTCCTCAGTCTCAATTCACATAAAATGGATAATCTATCAATGTTAAGTTGTCAATCTCGCCTTCATTCTTGCTGGATGGGTTCGGAGCCGATCCTCTGCTCCGGCTCGGCACTTGCTTTAGCTCGAGAACTCCTTTTACCAGCTCGAGGCAACCCTATATCCCATGATGCAAGGCGGAACTACCTCAGATCTCGTTTGCCGCTTAGCGAAAGAGGTCTCCTTTGCCAGCTGAGGTAAGTTTTTTCTTAGTAAAATAAGAAAAGTGTAGTTAGGAGTTTATTTCCCTTTTTGAGTGTCAGTTTAGTCTGTAATCTAGTTACAGCCCACCCTTTCCCTCTTTTTCAGCCCTTTTTGTAAACTTTTATAAGTTTTAAGTTACAGTAGTTTAGTCAGGCCTAGTTCCCCCTTGGTTATCCCTTCCTGTGTGTTTGTGTAGGGATTAAGTTGTGTGTTTGTGGGGACTGTTTGTGGTATCCTTGCTAGGATGTCTAGAGAAGGCAAGGTCTCAGGCTTCAAGAAGTGTGACCAGTGCTGTCAGAAAATGTCCCTGACAGACGGTCACACTTCTTGTGTGTATTGCCTGGGGCCTTTGCACCTGCAGGACTCCTGTGCGTTGTGTCATGCTTTTAGCCAGAGAGTCCTGCAGGAAAGGAGGAACAAACTTATCCTCCGAGGTTTACTTAAACCTGAAGGTTCTCCGACGTCAGGAAAACCTCATAAGCCACGAAGGCTCAGGCTACAGTGTCCAAGCCTCCTCCGGTGGCCGGCTCCGTCGGAGCCAACATCGGCTCGGCTAGAGTCGATACTGTTTCTTCAAAGTAGTGGGTTGGTGCGGCCTGCTCCGATACCCTGACTACGATGGCCTTGTCAGCTCGGCTGGAGCCGACACTTTATCCAGCATCGGGCGAGATATCCTCGGCTCCATCTGAGTTCAAGGGACTTCGGCTCCGATGGTTTCGACCCATAAGAGATCCGGTCCCTTCTATTATGAGTATTCACTCGGCTCGCGGTCTCCTCTTTTATCGGGCCGGAGCCATCGGAGCCGGTCTTCGAGATCTTCCAGGCTGTCTGACCACGACTTGGAGAGGGTGGTAAGCAGGCTGTTGAAGTCTCAGGCACAGGCCCAAATGCTCCATAGCCCGTCTCAGCAGACTGCGGCTATAACACCTATCATTGAGCTCCCTCCTCCGACTCCACACCAGAGTTGGGCGGAGCTTCTTGGGACAGCGACTGCTTCGATGCCGGAGCCGATACATCCTTCGGCTCCGTCATCCTCGGCTCCGATCTCTTCCTTGAGACCTTCCTTGGAAGGATCCGGTCGTCGGGTTTCCACTGTCTGCTCCGAGGGGGCTAGTGGCATCGGACCCTTGTCCGACCCCGCTCTCCCTCTCGGGGCTTCGGCTCTGGTAAGCTCGGCACCGACATCGGCCTCGGAGCCTTCTCTCTCTTTGGAGCCGACCATTCCTGTCTCTTCGGAGCGGGTGTGTTCTGGTCTCCCGGGGAGAGGAGCCTTTGAGGTGATGAGGAGTGTCCTGGCCTCAGAGCCAGGTCAGCGGTCCGTCCCTCTAGCTCCTCCCTCATCAGTGCCTGCAGATGCCTCTTCCCAGCCTCTCGCTCTCAGGCCCAGGGATCCATCGCCCCAGGTTTCCCCACTGGGAATTTCCTCCTCTTCCGAGGTGTCTCCTGATCCTGCAGGGAACCCCTCGGGAGAGGGAGTGTATGAGGAAACACACAGACACCCCCGAGTCTACTACATCTGATACCGACTTAGATGAGTCGGAGGGGTCCCCGGTCCCCTCTGAGGATGTCTCCTTTTCAGACATCCTTGAGCTCCTCAAACAGAGGGGGAATTGGCCCTCCATTGACCCCTCCGAGGATGAGTCGGTATACCTGGAGGCTTTTGGATCCCGACCCTCCACCTCCTGGGTGTCTCCGCCTTTCGACCCACTCATGCAGGTAGTGGCTCGGAAGGCGTGGGCGGCTCCAGATTCTGTGGAACCTGTCCCCAGGAGACCATCCAAGTTCATCACGGCCCCTTCGGATAAGCAGTTCCTTTCCAAAGGTGTCTCTGTGGATGCTATGGTGGTGGCGGCGGCCAGTAAGAAGGAACTGGCGGATCCTTCAGTACCTGTCCATCCTCCTAATAAGGATTCTAGGACCATGGACAGGTATGGAAAGCGGATGATGTTAAGTTGTCAATCTCGCCTTCATTCTTGCTGGATGGGTTCGGAGCCGATCCTCGGCTCCGACTCGGCACTTGCTTTAGCTCGAGAACTCCTTTTACCAGCTCGAGGCAACCCTATATCCCATGATGCAAGGCGGAACTACCTCTGATCTCGTTTGCCGCTTAGCGAAAGAGGTCTCCTTTGCCAGCTGAGGTAAGTTTTTTCTTGGTTAAAGAAGAAAAAGTTTAGTTAGGGGTTTATTTTTTCCCTTTAGTGTTAGATTAGCCTGTACTTAGTTACAGCCCACCCTATTCCCTTCCTTTTAAACTTTTTATAAATAGTTTCAGTTTAAAGTTTTAGTCAGGCCTAGTTCCCCAAGTTATTCCCTTCCTGTGTGTCTGTGTAAGGGATTAATTGGTGTGTTTGTTGGGACTGTTTGTGTTTCTCCCTTCTAAGATGTCAAAAGAAGGCAAGGTCTCAGGCTTCAAGAAGTGTGACCAGTGCTGTCAGAAAATCTCTGACAGACGGTCACACTTCTTGTGTTTATTGCCTGGGGCCTTTGCACCTGCAGGACTCCTGTGCGTTGTGTCATGCTTTTAGCCAGAGAGTCCTGCAGGAAAGGAGGAACAAATTAATCCTCCGAGGTTTACTTAAACCTGAAGGTTCTCCTCCTAAGTCAGGGGCAGGAAAACCTCTTAAGCCACCGAAGGTTCAGGCTACAGTGTCCAAGCCTCCAGTGGCTCCGGCTCCGTCTGAGCCGATATCGGCTCCGGCTGGAGTCGATACTTCTTCTGTTCGAGTAGTGGGTTCGGTGCCGGCCGGCTCCGATACCCTGACTATTGTGGCCTTGTCGGCTCCCGCTGGAGCCGACACTTTATCCAGCATCGGAGCCGAGATATCCTCGGCTCCATCTGGGGTTCAAGGGACTTCGGCTCCGATGGCTTCGACCCGTAAGAGATCCCGGTCCCCTTCTCTACTGAGTATCCACTCGGCTCCGGGGTCTCCTCTTTTGTCGGAGCGGAGCCATCGGAGCCGATCTTCGAGATCTTCCAGGCTGTCTGACCACGATTTGGAGAGGGTGGTAAGCAGGCTGTTGAAGTCTCAGGCACTGGCCCAAATGCTCCATAGCCCGTCTCAACAGACTTCGACCATAGCCCCGATTCTTGAGATTCCTCCTCCGACTCCACACCAGAGTTCGGAGCCGGAGCTTCTTGGGACAGCGACTGTTTCTATGCCGGAGCCGATACATCCTTCGGCTCCGTCGTCTTCGGCTCCGATCTCCTCCTTGAGACCTTCCTTGGAGGGATCCGGTCATCGGGTTTCCACTGTCGGCTCCGAGGGGGCTAGTGGCATCGGACCCTTGTCCGACCCCGCTCTCCCTCCCGGGGCTTCGGCTTTGGTAAGCTCGGCGCCGACATCGGCCTCGGAGCCTTCTCTCTCCTTGGAGCCGACCATTCCTGTGTCTTGGAGCGGGTGTGTTCCGGTCTCCCGGGGAGAGGAGCCTTTGAGGTGATGAGGAGTGTCCTGGCCTCTGAGCCTGGTCAACGGTCTATCCCTCTAGCTCCTCCCTCATCAGTGCCTGCAGATGCCTCTTGCCAGCCTCTTGCTCTCAGGCCCAGGGATCCATCGCCCCAGGTTTCCCCACTGGGAATTTCCTCCTCTTCCGAGGTTTCTTCTGACCCTGCAGGGGAACCCCTCGGGAGAGGGCGTAAGAAGAAACACACAGACTCCCCTGAGTCTACCACATCTGATACCGACTTAGATGAGTCGGAGGGTTCCCCACGGTCCCCCTCTGAGGATGTCTCCTTTTCAGACATCCTTGAGCTCCTCAAACAGAGGGGGAATTGGCCCTCCATTGACCCCTCCGAGGATGAGTCGGTATACCTGGAGGCTTTGGATCCCGACCCTCCACCTCCTGGGTGTCTCCGCCTTCGACCCACTCATGCAGGTAGTGGCTCGGAAGGCGTGGGCGGCTCCAGATTCTGTGGAACCTGTCCCCAGGAGACCATCCAAGTTCATCACGGCCCCTTCGGATAAACAGTTCCTGTCCAAAGGTGTCTCTGTGGATGCTATGGTGGTGGCGGCCACTAAGAAGGAACTGGCGGATCCTTCAGTGCCTGTCCATCCTCCTAATAAGGATTCTAGGACCATGGACAGGTATGGAAAGCGGATGTTTTCTTCAGCGACCTTTGCTATGCGTTAAGCTGAATTACCTTTGTCACTTCACCAGGCTTCAACGAGATATTCTCAAGGAACTGGGAGAAGTAGTCCAGGATCCTGCTGCTGCTGGGGCTCAGGAAAAGATTGCCTCACAGCTTGCTATCCTGAATTCCATATCTAACTCCTCCATGCGGCTCATATCTTATGCGGCCGATGGAGCGAGCAGGCCGCAGGCACAGGTGTTGCTCTTAGGCGCCAAGCCTGGATGCGGCTGTGTAATTTTGGACCCCTTTAAGGCGTCCTTCACCAACACCCCCTTTGACGGTTCGGCTTTGTTCGGACCTCAGGTGAAGGATACTTTGACCAGATGTGAGCAGGACGGTAAAACTCTTTCTGCCGTTGGAGTCCAGTTTTCCACTCCTTCTAGACCTTATCCCAAGGGTCAGAAGGGGAAGATGTGGTTCGAAAAGCCCAAGGAGCTACACGGACACGTGGTCAGTTTACCCCAGAGGCAGAGGGGTAACAATAATAGACGCCGCCCTAGAGGCAGGGGGTCCTCAGAACCAGGGCAACAGGGAGTCTCTTCCTGAGAAGCCCTTTCAGCATCCCTGAGGTGTTGCCCGACTGTCCACCCTTGGAGGCAGTCGGGGGAAGAATTTCACTGTACCCAGTAGCCTGGCAATCCCTATCCCAAGAGAAGTGGGTACAGTCGATCATATCCGAGGGTTACAAAATCCCCTTCGAAAGGTTTCCCGTACCTCTACAATCCCTTCCAGACATCTCACCCGGTCAAAGGGATTTGGCAAGACAGGAAGTTTCAAAACTCCTGGGAAAAAGAGCCATCCAAACAGTGCCGGCAGACCAAGTAGGATCCGGCTTCTACTCAAGATTCTTTTTGGTCCCCAAAAGGACGGGAGATTGGAGACCGGTACTAGACCTAAGCAGACTAAACAAGTCTGTCAAGAAGGCAAGATTCCGGATGGTCACGCTGCAATCCATTCTGCCCTTTCTGGGCAAGGACAACTGGACGTGCTCTATAGACCTTCAGGGTGCGTACTATCACATAAAGATTCACAGACGCTCCAGAAGGTTTCTCCGCTTTCGGCTGGGAGCCAGTCATTACCAATTCAGAGCACTGCCCTTTGGCCTCACTTCAGCCCCCAGAGTGTTCACCAAATGCATGGCAGTGGTCACAGCTCACCTGAGACGTCGAGGATTCCAGGTGTTTCCTTATTTGGACGACTGGCTCCTCTCCGCCTCCACCAAGCATCAGCTTCTTCAGTCCAGAGACTACACCCTACAGCTTTGGAAGAAACTGGGAATTTCGGTAAATTTCGAAAAATCCTCTCTGCTGCCTTGCCAATCTATCATTTTTATAGGCGCAGAGTTAAATACCGTCAAAATGTTAGCCAGGCTAACAGATCAAAGGATTCTGGACATCCAGAAAGTTGTTCAGCTTCTGTTACTAAGCAACAAGATCAAAGCCAGGTTTGTCTTGAAAGTTCTAGGCCTAATGGCTGCGGCCATTGTTCTTCTTCCACTGGCTCGCTTCCACATGCGTCTCCTGCAGTGGATGTTATTCACGCAGTGGTCGTACCACAATCTGCCTATGAGACACGAAATCTTGGTAACACAGTCGTGCAGGGCTCATCTATGATGGTGGATATCTTCCCCTCTTCTTCATCAGGGCCGACCCTTTGTTCCCCCTCCTCCAGTTGCCACAGTTACCACGGATGCCTCCCTGATCGGGTGGGGGGGGCATTATCAGGGCAGGATGGTCCATGGGACGTGGCAACCCATAGAATACCATCTGCACATAAATGTCCTGGAGATGAGAGCAGTGCTTTTAACGTTGCAAGCCCTCGACGACTTTCTTCCCACGGGGACTATTGCAGTACAGACGGACAACATGTCCGTGGTCTGGTACATCAACAAACAGGGCGGAACCAGGTCCTATCCCTTATGTCGAGAAGCTCTCAGACTTTGGCAATGGGCGATCTCTTCTCAGCGGTTTCTGATAGCAACGCACATCCCCGGCAGGTCCAACCTATTGGCGGACAGGCTAAGCAGATCCATTCTGATGCCTCACGAGTGGTCTCTCAATCAATCTGTAGTAGATCAGATTTTTCTGAAGTGGGGCACTCCTTGTTGTGATCTTTTCGCTACCCCTCAAAACAGCAAGTGCCCAGATTACTTCACACTATTTCCCCTTCCAGGCCAACCCTTGAGAGACTCTCTAACCCAGGATTGGCCTCGGGGACTTCTTTATGCTTTTCCTCCCTTTCCATTGATTCCACAAGTCATTCAGAAAGCCACTGTTTTGAGAGCAAAATTGATCCTCATTGCTCCATATTGGCCTCGACAAATTTGGTTTCCGTCTCTACATCGTCATCTTCTGGTGCAGCCCTGGCATCTGGACCCAGTTCCGGATCTTTTGATCCACCAGTCGGGTCAGCAGCACCGGGCCATTCATTCTCTCAACCTCACCGTGTGGTTGCTCCACTTCCTTCCCTAGCCAGGCTACCGATGATTTCTGACTCAGTCAGAGACATTTTAGTGTCTTCTTTAAAGTCGTCCACTAGAACTATTTATGCTAGCAAGTGGCGATGTTTTTCAATTTGGGCAAACGCCAGAAATATTGATCCTTTTACCGCTCCTGTACATTCTGTTTTGGATTTCCTGGCGGAGGTTTTTCATTCAGGATCCTCGTCATCTACAGTCAAAGTACAACTGGCTGCTATTTCCAAGTATCATGTTGGCTTGCATGACGATAACATCATGTATCATAGGTTATGCAAGGCCTTTTTAAGAGGAGTTTTTCTCCTAAAACTGCCTGTGAAACATCCTCCTCCGCAATGGGATCTAAACTTAATGTTGGCATCCCTAATTCTACCTCCTTTCGAACCGTCTGCTACGTGTTCTTTAATGTTATTGACGTGGAAAACTATATTTTTACTGGCTGTTACTTCTGCAAGAAGAGTTTCTGAGTTTCAGGCCCTCTGTATTCGTTCACCTTATCTGGTTTTTCATAAGGATAGGGTTTCGCTTAGAACTAACCCTTCCTTAATTCCAAGGTTGTATCTCAAACCAATATTAACCAATCTAATGATCTACCAGTTTTCTTTCCTAACTATTCTGACAGAGCTGAACAGAAGCTGCACTTTTTGGATGTTCATCGTCAGCTCAGGTACTACTTGCATAGGACTAAACAAATAAGAAAATCAGACCAATTGTTTGTCTCCTATGCAGAAAACAGGTTAGGTCTTCCAGTTTCTCAAGTGACCTTATCTAGATGGTTGACTTCCACCATTTCCTATGTGTACTCTCTAAGGGGCAAACAACTATCTTCTAAGCCAAAAGCACATTCTACCAGGAGTCTATCCACTTCTGTAGCCTTTCAGGATAGACTTCCCATTGACACTATTTGTGCAGCAGCTACTTGGGCCACGCCTCATACCTTTGTGTCTCATTACAAGTTGGATTTGGCCTCCAGAGATAGGGCCAGTTTTGGTTCCACAGTTCTCAAGAGTCTGTTCCATTGAGCCACCCGGGATACAGGTGCTAGGGACGGTCCCATCCAGCAAGAATGAAGGCGAGATTGACAACTTAACATTTAGAAGTTATGTACCTACCATAACGTTCCATGTTAGTTGTCTTCTCTGCCTTCTTTCTTGCATCCCTCCCTCCTTCCCCCTGGCCTGGACAGATCTTGGAGAGTTCCTATTAGATTGCTTCCTCTGGAGCATTATTATGAGGACTTCTTTTAGGAACCACGGTTCCTAATTATGTTAGGATAGTCTTTAGCAGGGTCAGTTAGCTGCCAAACGAGATCTGAGGTAGTTCCGCCTTGCATCATGGGATATAGGGTTGCCTCGAGCTGGTAAAAGGAGTTCTCGAGCTAAAGCAAGTGCCGAGCCGAGGATCGGCTCCGAACCCATCCAGCAAGAAAGAAGGCGAGAGAAGACAACTAACATGGAACGTTATGGTAGGTACATAACTTCTAATTTTCTTCAGCGACCTTTGCTATGCGTTCGCTGAATTACCTTTGTCACTTCACCAGGCTTCAACTAGATATTCTCAAGGAACTGGGAGAAGTAGTCCAGGATCCTTCTGCTGCTGGGGCTCAGGAAAAGATTGCCTCACAGCTGGCTATCCTGAATTCCATATCTAACTCCTCCATGCGGCTCATATCTTATGCGGCCGATGGAGCGAGCAGGGCCGCAGACACAGGTGTTGCTCTTAGACGCCAAGCCTGGATGCGGCTGTGTAATTTTGCGGACCCCTTTAAGGCGTCCTTCACCAACACCCCCTTTGATGGTTCGGCTTTGTTCGGACCTCAGGTGAAGGATACTTTGACCAGATGTGAGCAGGACGGTAAAACTCTTTCTGCCGTTGGAGTCCAGTTTTCCACTCCTTCTAGACCTTATCCCAAGGGTCAGAAGGGGGGGAAGATGTGGTTCCGAAAAGCCCAAGGAGCTACACCGGACACACGTGGTCAGTTTACCCCTAGAGGCAGAGGGGGTAACAATAATAGACGCCGCCCTAGAGGCAGGGGGGGGTCCTCAGAACCAGGGCAACAGGGAATCTCTTCCTGAGAAGCCCTTTCAGCATCCCTGAGGTGTTGTCCGACTGTCCACCCTTGGAGGCAGTCGGGGGGAGAATTTCACTGTACCCAGTAGCCTGGCAATCCCTATCCCAAGAGAAGTGAGTACAGTCGATCATATCCGAGGGTTACAAAATCCCCTTCGAAAGGTTTTCCGTACCTCTACAATCCCTTCCAGACATCTCACCCGGTCAAAGGGATTTGGCAAGACAGGAGGTTTCAAAACTTCTGGAAAAAAGAGCCATCCAGACAGTACCGGCAGACCAAGTAGGATCCGGCTTCTACTCAAGATTCTTTTTGGTCCCCAAAAGGACGGGAGATTGGAGACCGATACTAGACCTAAGCAGACTAAACAAGTCTGTCAAGAAGGCAAGATTCCGGATGGTCACGCTGCAATCCATTCTGCCCTTTCTGGGCAAGGACAACTGGATGTGCTCTATAGACCTTCAGGATGCGTACTATCACATAAAGATTCACAGACGCTCCAGAAGGTTTTTCCGCTTTCGGCTGGGAGCCAGTCATTACCAATTCAGAGCACTGCCCTTTGGCCTCACTTCAGCCCCCAGAGTGTTCACCAAATGCATGGCAGTGGCCACAGCTCACCTGAGACGTCGAGGATTCCAGGTGTTTCCTTATTTGGATGACTGGCTCCTCTCCGCCACCACCAAGCATCAGCTTCTTCGGTCCAGAGACTACACCCTACAGCTTTGCAAGAAACTGGGAATTTCGGTAAATTTTGAAAAATCCTCTCTGCTGCCTTGCCAATCTATCACCTTTATAGGCGCAGAGTTAAATACAGTCAAAATGTTAGCCAGGCTAACAGATCAAAGGATTCTGGACATCCAGAAATTTGTTCAGCTTCTGTTACTAAGCAACAAGATCAAAGCCAGGTTTGTCTTGAAAGTTCTAGGCCTAATGGCTGCGGCCATTGTTCTTCTTCCACTGGCTCGCTTCCACATGCGTCTCCTGCAGTGGATGTTATTCACGCAGTGGTCGTACCACGATCTGCCTATGAGACACGAAATCTTGGTAACACAGTCATGCAGGGCTCATCTACGATGGTGGATATCTTCCCTCTTCTTCATCAGGGCCGACCCTTTGTTCCCCTCCTCCAGTTGCCACAGTCACCACGGATGCCTCCTGATCGGGTGGGGGCATTATCAGGGCAGGATGGTCCATGGGCGTGGCAACCCATAGAATACCACCTGCACATAAATGTCCTGGAGATGAGGGCAGTGCTTTTAACGTTGCAAGCCCTCGGCGACTTTCTTCCCACGGGACTATTGCAGTACAGACGGACAACATGTCCGTGGTCTGGTACATCAACAAACAGGGCGGAACCAGGTCCTATCCCTTATGTCGAAGCTCTCAGACTTTGGCAATGGGCGATCTCTTCTCAGCGGTTTCTGATAGCAACGCACATCCCCGGCAGGTCCAACCTATTGGCGGACAGGCTAAGCAGATCTATTCTGATGCCTCACGAGTGGTCTCTCAATCAATCTGTAGTAGATCAGATTTTTCTGAAGTGGGGCACCCCTTGTTGCGATCTTTTCGCTACCCCTCAAAACAGCAAGTGCCCAGATTACTTCACACTATTTCTCCTTCCAGGCCAACCCTTGAGAGACTCTCTAACCCAGGATTGGCCTCGGGGACTTCTTTATGCTTTTCCTCCCTTTCCATTGATTCCACAAGTCATTCAGAAAGCCACCGTTTTGAGAGCCAAATTGATCCTCATTGCTCCATATTGGCCTCGACAAATTTGGTTTCCGTCTCTACATCATCATCTTCTGGTGCAGCCCTGGCATCTGGACCCAGTTCCGGATCTTTTGATCCACCAGTCGGGTCAGCAGCACCGGGCCATTCATTCTCTCAACCTCACTGCTTTGTTGCGCCACTTCCTTCCCTAGCCAGGCTACCAATGATTTCTGACTCAGTCAGAGACATTTTAGTGTCTTCTTTAAAGTCGTCCACTAAAACTATTTATGCTAGCAAGTGGCGACGTTTTTCAATTTGGGCAAACGCCAGAAATATTGATCCTTTTACCGCTCCTGTACATTCTGTTTTGGATTTCCTGGCGGAGGTTTTTCATTCAGGATCTTCGTCATCTACAGTCAAAGTACAACTGGCTGCTATTTCCAAGTATCATGTTGGCTTGCATGACAATAACATCATGTCTCATAGGTTATGCAAGGCCTTTTTAAGAGGAGTTTTTCTCCTAAAACCGCCTGTGAGACATCCTCCTCCGCAATGGGATCTAAACTTAATGTTGGCATCCCTAATTCTACCTCCTTTCGAACCGTCTGCTACGTGTTCTTTAAAGTTATTGACGTGGAAAACTATATTTTTACTGGCTGTTACTTCTGCAAGAAGAGTTTCTGAGATTCAGGCCCTCTGTATTCGTTCACCTTATCTGGTTTTTCATAAGGATAGGGTTTCGCTTAGAACTAACCCTTCCTTTCTTCCCAAGGTTGTATCTCAAACCAATATTAACCAATCTAATTATCTACCAGTTTTCTTTCCTAACTATTCTGACAGAGCTGAACAGAAGCTGCACTTTTTGGATGTTCATCGTCAGCTCAGGTACTACTTGCATAGGACTAAACAAATTAGAAAATCAGACCAATTGTTTGTCTCCTATGCAGAAAACAGGTTAGGTCTTCCAGTTTCTAAAGTGACCTTATCTAGATGGTTGACTTCCACCATTTCCTATGTGTACTCTCTAAGGGGCAAACAACTATCTTCTAAGCCAAAAGCACATTCTACCAGGAGTCTATCCACTTCTGTAGCCTTTCAGGATAGACTTCCCATTGACACTATTTGTGCAGCAGCTACTTGGGCCACGCCTCATACCTTTGTGTCTCATTACAAGTTGGATTTGGCCTCCAGAGATAGGGCCAGTTTTGGTTCCACAGTTCTCAAGAGTCTGTTCCATTGAGCCACCCGGGATACAGGTGCTAGGGACGCGGTCCCATCCAGCAAGAATGAAGGCGAGATTGACAACTTAATATTTAGAAGTTATGTACCTACCATAACGTTCCATGTTAGTTGTCTTCTCTCGCCTTCTTTCTTGCGTCCCTCCCTCCTTCCCCCTGGCCTGGACAGATCTTGGAGAGTTCCTATTAGATTGCTTCCTCTGGAGCATTGTTATGAGGACTTCTTTTAGGAACCATGGTTCCTAATTATGTTAGGATAGTCTTTAGCAGGGTCAGTTAGCTGCCAAACGAGATCTGAGGTAGTTCCACCTTGCATCATGGGATATAGGGTTGCCTCGAGCTGGTAAAAGGAGTTCTCGAGCTAAAGCAAGTGCCGAGTCGGAGCCAAGGATCGGCTCCGAACCCATCCAGCAAGAACGAAGGCGAGAGAAGACAACTAACATGGAACGTTATGGTAGGTACATAACTTCTAATTAATACCCGGAAAATGACAGGCATCCAACCTTAACTGCCATGCCAATTCTTTACCTTCCAAAATTAAGGAACTCACACCTCATCCCTCTTCTATTGGGATTTGGTCAATAACTGTAAAATAAAACTGATGAGAGGGATGTTCAGATATATGCTGCACTAAGGCATTTTCTGTCTTGCCCTTACGAATCGCATAAATGTGTTCATATATACGTTCGTTTAGTTTTCTGTCGGTTTTACCAACATAGAAAACCGGGCAGATTAAACACTTAGCCAAATAAACTACCCTGGAACTAACACAATTATATGTACCTCGAATACTGTATCTGTAGTCTCTAACAGTAAATTGAGGACCTTCTAATATGTGTTTGCACTGACGGCACATGTTACATTTAAACATGCCAGATTTGGCTACTTTTAAATCCTTTTTTTCTTTCTAACAAGTTTTTAAAATTAGGGCCTCTCCTAAAGGTTACTCCAGCTTGTTCGGGTAATAAGTTCCTAAGGCTACTGCCCTGCATGATATAACCCCAATTTTTGTGCAGGATAGAAATAATATTCCTTGCATCCCAACTGTATGTATAGATAAAATTACAGTTAAAAATTTACTTATCCTTAGTCTCCACTACTTTCGATCTATCTTTAGGGTTTGATGAATTCAAAACCGGAAGATAAAAACCCTTTGCGCGTTTATTCTGGACCTCAGTTCTTAGGTCCAGAATCAGAGTAGCCGGGTAACCCCTCTTAAGAAAAAGGTTCTCAATAAATTTACACTCAGTAATAAAATCGCTGTCTCTAGAAACCATTCTCGCAGCTCTCACCAGTTGGCTCTTCACAATAGATCTCTTCTGAGAAGAAGGGTGACAGCTGCTGAAATGGAGAGAATTGTTAGAGAAAGTCTCTTTCCGATGGATGTTGGCAATAAATCTGTTGGATTCTCTATCTCTAGAAAGGGCTATGTCCAGATACGAAATATTGTCCTTACCCATAGTATAGGTGAAACTCAAAAATTCAGTAGAAGAATTAAAATAACTAATGAGTTTGCTTACTGTACTTTCGTCTCCCTTGATGACTAAAAAAATGTCATCCAAAAAGCGAGTGTACAATTGAACTTTAAGGAAAGACATACTCTTTCCCATATAGCCATCACCGCATTAGCTGCACTAGCACCACAAGGGCACCCCATTGGGACCCCTGTCTTTTGTAGGAAATACCTACCATTAAAGGTCACATAGTTGTTAGACAGAATGATGTCTAGCAGTTCATTGACTAATTGGATTTCGTTGATGGGTGCTCCTTTCAGATTCAACAATACGGGGATCCAGTCTAAAGCTATTTGATGGGGAATAGACAAATATAGATCTTTTACATCGACCGTTAAAAACAATGTGTCATCTGTGCATGGAAGTAGATTCACTTTTTCCAAAAATGACCAAGAATCTTTAGAGATCTGGGCCTCAGATGACACATACTTCTTCAAGATAGAATCAACCACTTTAGCACTAGCGCAAGTTATGCTACCCCTTGCGTTGACTAGTGGAAGCATAGGGGGGGGGTCATCGATCTTCTTTTGAATCTTAGGTGAACCGAAGATAATAGGTATCCTAGGGGATGGGGTAGATATATAGTTAAACAATTGTACAGTATTGTTTATAAACATATCGTTATAATAACCAGATATTTTGACTAAACCCCTGTTCAACTTATTTCTGGATAACTCCTCATAGGTCTCAGAACTCAAAATATCCTCCATTTGCCTGTTATAATCAAATTGATTCATCACCACTAACCCTCCACCTTTGTCCAGTTTCATTACCCTAACCGGAGCTGTACACAGCAAATCAAATAAAGCCCTTTCTTCTTTACTAAGGTTGGAGTTTATGGTACAAGGTGATGGAGGTTGACTCAAAAGATGGCGGATGTCAAGTTCCCACATATGTTCAAACATTTCTATAGTCGGACATATAAAGGTGGATTGAAAGTACTCGAAATGGTGAATTGGTCTAATTCTCTAGATGAATTACCCATCAAAAGGTTTAAATTTAACTTTCTAACATAAAATTTTAAATCCAATAAAATTTTTGCCACATCTGAACGTCTTGTAGGAACAAAATTTAGACCCTTGGCTAAGACATTCACTAAATCACTGTGAAAGTGAAAGTCAGAGAAATTATAGATGTTAAAATCTGCATCAGAGTTTTTGATAATATCACAAAACTTAGGAGGAAAAAAATCTATAACTCCTAAGTGTTCATCCTATTCCTCTGACTCATCATAACTTCCTTCTGTGGGAGGCTGGCCTTCAGCCCCTTGGAGTGACCTTAAAGCCTCTTGTTTCTGGATCTGTTCCACGTCTTCCGCCCCTGGTGAAATTAATTGTAGGAGGCAGTTGCCCAAAAATTTGACTGCGCTGCCCCTTCGGCAGACGCAGGTTGGCATCGTTGTTGAGCTATATGGTCACTTCGGGGAGGTTCACTAGAATGAAGACTGGCAATTACTTCTTCGGGTTCCTCTTCTTCCCTGGTCCTTTCACCCTTACCTGTCTGTGTACTAAACTACACTGTTATACTGCAATTGCCTGCAACATTGTGCCTATATTGAATTTTACTGCCATTTACACTGTTTAGCATGCTTTCTTGTTTCTACTGTTTAAGTATTTACTGGTATTTTTTCATTGTTTTAAAGACGTTTGTTCTGCCTGCTGTGGTTTTCCCACCAAGCAGTACTTAAGTAACTGATCTTTCAACTGTTCAAAGCATACTTTAGAGCCTCCTGGCTGATTTACTGCCATTTTAAACATTTTTTTCAGGGTCTCACTGCTATTTTCCTGCTGTGTTAAACATTCTCTAGTGTTTCCCACTGAAACTAGAGCAGCTAGTAGCTGTAGCATAGTCCAGATCCAGGCCTGCTGCTTCTGGAACTGTTTGTAGTGGTTTGTTTGGTTCTTTTGCCAGTCTTGGATTGGAAGAGGCCTTCTGCACTTTTGTGACAGAAAATTGTATTTGATTGGCAGCTAACTGGTAAAGGAAGGCTGATCTAGGGCTTGGAATAAGCATTCTCACTGGTCCTTCAAGTGTTAGCTTCTGGTGTTTAGGCCCTGCATCTGAGCAGGTTTCTACTTGTCTCTATGTCACACAGATCCACGCATTGCCACACAATTGTGTGCGGGACAGACAAATTTAACAAATGTTCCCTTAAAACCCAGGTAGAAATATCCATTTGCTGAGCTCCACCATGATTGTTCCTGAAAAGCCACCCTAGGGACAACAGTCTTCAACCTAGTATTATGGACAGTTGGACTACCCTTGTTTCTCCTGCCAACCTTGTTGACTTGGGTCTCTTGAGGCAGTGTAGTAATTGCCTCATGTACACAGACAACCCTCTACTAATACTGTCTAGTACAGAGTGTGAGAGATGTATTTACGCCAAGAATCTAGAATCCATGCTCTCTCTCACTCAAAACAGTAACACGGAGAAGGTTAACTCACTCACCACTACATATTTACATTATACCACTACTCATACACATATCACTACTCCTATACATAGTGTGCATCAAACACACAAATCCACATTTATTTATTTATTTTACATTTGTTAACCGGGAAAATCTGACTGGATACATGTCCATTTTCAGCGGAGGCCCAGGGAGAAAAGCTCCAAATGTAGAAAAACAAGTGTAAATACAGTGAAATTATTACAGTGAGTTATCACAAAACTTAGATTTGTTTAACGATATGTACACACAGGTACATGTTTTTCTCACATACACACAGCAAAGGTTGGAAGAAAGTAGCTGAGAGAAATAGTTAAAGATTTCATCTGAAAAAGGAAAACACATGTATTAAAGGTGGTTATATCATACATGGTGTAGTGTTAACTTTAAATCTTTCCAGTAGGTGGGTGATGCACAGAATTTTAAACAGAGAGTCAAGAGTTTTATTCCTGTAATGAGGTTCTCGTTTATGAATTATGTTCGAGTGGGGGTTAGTCAGGGTTTGTACAGGGACAAAGCCACTGCATTTTAGGTATTTCCTAAGGGATTTTTTGAATTGGGATACGGAGGGGTCACTGGTGAGTTCAGCAGGAAGTAGGTTCCAGTTTTTACCGGCAGAGTTGGAGAATAGTGATTCACCAGCTGAATTGTTGGTTTTAACAGTTTGCACTAGCAATTTTTTGGAAGAGCGAAGGTATTTTAGGGTACTGTAGAGGGGTAATAATATTTTTCAGTATGGGTATACTGTCTGGTTGGTAGAGGATTTGTTGAACTATTAGTTGGTTATATTGCAGTTGATAGGATAGTTCAAGCCAGTCTAACAGTTGAAGATTAAGGCAGTGATGGGTTCTGTAAGCTGATCCTGTGGCAAATCTGGCAATGTTATTGTAGCACCTAGTTAATTTATTGAGGTTTGATTTGCTTAGGTTTATTTAGGTTTCCAAAGACATGCATCTGGAGCATTTCTCCCCGGGCCTCCGCTGAAAACAGGCTCTGTGGAACCTAGTCAGACATTCCCGGTCAACAAATGTTAAATAAAAATAAATAAAATAAATGAAGGTGGGTGAGGCATAAAGAAGGGTCAATAGCAGATGTGTACGGGCAATAACCATTCTAGCAGATGGGGTTAGGAATGGTTTAATCCTGTATAAAGAGCCTAATTTTTTTATTAACTGTTTTAATATTTTTGTCTATGTGAGCATCAAACTTGAGGTTGTTGTCTATGATCACTCCCAGTAGTTTAGTACTAGGTTCTGGGGAAATTATGGTACCACTGTTAGATATTATGGTGAGAGGTGGTGAGGCAGAGGTTCTCTCAAAAAACGTACCGAAACACCAAAGACCTCAAAAACACAAGTCTGCTACAGATAACAGTCTCAAAGCACAAAAACACCACGCTGGACACAAAGTTGTAGATTAGATTAGCGCTTTCGTTTATACAAAATGGATAAACTTCTTCAGATAAAAAACAGAGGAAATTGGATGCTTAAATACAAGTGCAAAATGAGATCACATCCTGTCAATAAAATCTTGCAAAACGTAAAATTTCTTATTACAAATGTTCTCATCCATATTGATACAAAAGAATATATATACATATAAATAAAAATTTATATCAAATAATATATCTAATAATTAATTAATAAACAGAGCATAAACTCCCTATCTAAATAATGCCCTTAATTTTAATAAGCTGGTAATAGAGATGGTGTCATTTAATCCAGGAGACACCGAGGAATTAAGTTTCAGTTGCCAAACTAACTCCCTTTCTTCTAACTTCAAGGGGGATAGGACCCCCTCTACCATTATCTAAAATGTTCTCAATAACTAGGAAGTGGAAACTATGGTGGGGGAACATTGTAACATGTCTTGCTAAGGCATTTGTGGTATTACCCTTAGAAACAGCATAAACATGTTCATAGATCCTATTTCTAAAGGCTCTATCTGTTTTCCCTACGTAATATGCAGGGCAGTCGCGACACATAGCAAGGTAAACAACCCCTCTTGTGTTACAATTAAATTTATCATTCACATAAAATCTTTTCCCTAGGACTTCAAAAGACTTGGTTACATAAATATGTTTGCACATATTACACACCCCACATTTTGTCATGCCAAAATGTGGTCTATATTTTGCATTTTGTCGTAGTTCTAAGATACTTTTCAAGTTTCTCCCTTTTCTAAAAGTTATTTTAGGAGAAATACCCAAAACTTCCCTCAGATGTGTGTCTTCCAAAATGAAGGACCAATTTTTGAAAATAATTGTCCTGATCCAAAATGCATCGTTGGAAAAAGTTGTGATAAAATTTGTTCCAATGAAATCTTCCCCAGTGTTACTATCCGATGTTATTGTAAAGGAAGCTACATTGGGATCATTTATAATAGTAGAATCTTCTTCTGAGTGTTCACTTACTGTTTCAACCGTGTATCTCAAAATAGGTGAAAAAATACCCTGTTCTCTCTCAGATATAACTTCCCTCAAAAGTTCATTAATGAGTCCACACAGATAACCCCTAGTTGTGAACATGTTTTTTAACAAGTTACACTCCTCTTCAAAGTCGCAGTCAAGTGTCGACATCCTAGCGGCCCTGACCAATTGTCCTTTTACAACCCCCCATTTTTGATATAGGGGGTGGCAGCTGAAAAAATGAAGAAAGGAGTTAGAATAAGTTGTTTTTCGATGGACTCTGGATGTAAATGTACCTAGTTCATAATTCTTGGCTACTAAAACATCCAAATAGTTAATGGAGTTAACCTGATAATCATATGTAAATTCAAGGAAATCAGTGGACCCATTCATTTCCACCAAGAGTGTATCTGCTGATTCTCTATCCCCATTCCAAAGGATAAAGATGTCATCAAGGTACCGTGTATACCAAACGGCCTTCTCTTTGAAAATTGGAACATCAAAAAGAAATTTCCTTTCCCATGCTGCCATAACAGCATTAGCGAAGGTACCCCCACAAGGGGAGCCCATCGCTATTCCAGTTTTCTGGAGGAAAAATTTCCCATTAAAAAGAAAAAATTATTCATTAGAACAATTTCCAATAGATATATCACCACATCAATATCACAACCCACCATGCCTTCATTCAAGAGGAAGTCTCTCACCCAATCACATCCTGTATCTTGTGGTATACAGGTATAAAGATCCCTGACATCTATAGTCAGGAAATTCAAGTTATGATCAAAGGGGACCCTATTGATACTATCCAAAAATGCCCAAGAATCTTTGCAAATTTGTTTCTGATTCTTCAACACCTCTTTTAATTTACAATCAATGTATTTTGCACAACCATAGGTTATTGATTGTCTTCCATCTATAATGGGTCTCAAAGGTGGGTTGTTGAGGCCTTTATGTATCTTTGGTAGGCCAAACATTTTTGGGATGATTGGGTACACCATTTTTAAATAATGAAATACATCGTTATTAATCCTTTTTTTCAAAAACAAGTCACTAATGAATCCATTAACCCTACGATATGCTCCATTGATCTCATTAAGTGAGACTTCCACATAAGCTGCTGAATTTAACATATCCAAAATTTTATTGTTATAGTCTTCTTTGTTAAAGAAGACCAAACCACCCCCCTTATCAGGTTTGCAAATCCGAACATTTGCATATTCTAGGGTGTCCAAGATGTCCCTTTCCATATCAGTCAAATTACTTCCTTTGTTTACTCTTTTATATGATTTTTGCAACATACATTGAATGTCATTTTCACATATCTTTTCATATATGAGAATGGATGGGTGTAAGGGTGGGTTGAAAATGCTAGCAACCCCAAAGTCATTAACCAGGCTTGAGGTATTTCTAAACATTACTTTTAAATTTAATTTCCTGGTAAAAAGCTTAAGGTCAATCAGCGTTTTGGCAATGTCACTGTAACAAGTGGGGACAAATGTCATACCCTTCGCCAGAATATCAACAAGTAATGGATCCAGTACAAAGTCAGAATAGTTATAGATCTTAAAATCACCTGTGGAATTAGTTACAATATTCAGCTTATCACTGTAACCAACATAAGCCCTAGGTATCAAAAACATTACCAATGTGAAATTAACCAATCAGAACAAAATAAGGATCATGCTAATAAATGCTAGGAGCGTAAACCAGCAACTGCATTCCGTGGAAGCACTTCTATCACTAGAATATGCAGATGTCTGTGCATTCACAGAAACCTGGTTTATCACCTCAGAGAGTACCCCAGCCCTGCAAGGCTACAATGCCCTTCCACACCTTTAGACCTCAAAAGGAATGTGTGAAAATCAAAGGAGGTAGTATTTCAATCTATATTAGAGATAAATTCACCTCACATCTAGTTAGACTGGACAACTCCATGGAGTTACTCCAGGCCCAGTTTATGGTGGGCAAGACCCCTGCTCCAAGTCCTAACCAGTTGTAGATCCCCCTCCATGGGTCATGACACCTATGAAGGCTACTTAACCAAACTGAAGATAATCCACATTTTACCAAACACACTGGTTATGGGGGATTTCAATTACCCCACCATCAACTAAGAAACCTACTGTAGCCCAGACTTGCTAGCATAAACGTTCCTTGACTTTGTGAATACAAATGCCCTGGAGAAAGTTGCTCATACCCCGATAAGAGGAACAAGCATTGTAGATCTGGTACTCACCAACATGTCAAACAGGTGCACTGCTGCAACTGTTGGACCCTCGGTTAAAACCAACTGCAAATCAGTCACATTCGAACTGACACTAACACCAGAGCTCACAAAGGGTGAAATCAGACTAAAGAAACTTCACCAAGGCAAACTATACCCTCCTAGGTGAAGGTGTAAATGCATTCCAAGCCCCATCCCAAGCTGAAACTGGTAACTACACCAAAGCCTACACTAGAGCCCTGTACAGTCACTTACATAAGTTTATAAGTTGGGCTGTACCAGTTAGAATCAATGCCAGAGCTCCAAGTAAAATCAGGCTGCCATGGTGGACTTCCAGCATCACAAAACAAAAAGGGCTGTTACCACGCAGACAAAGCCAGCAACACAAAACAAAAAGGGCTCTTACCACGCAGACAAAGCCAGTGTCACCCAAAAAGTCCAAATCATACACAAATAGTGACACAAGCACCATGATGTTCAATGAAACTCCATTTATTAACAGTGCTAGTTACAAGAGGTGACAGTATTGTTACTAGCACTGTTAATAAATGGACTTCCAGCATCAACAAACTACAATAAATGCAAAAAATTGCTGTCCAAGAAAACAGACAAGGACCTAACAATGGAAAAGCACCCTCTTCAGCCATAACATGCAAATAAGACAACTTGTCAAATCATCCAAGAGCTTCTTTGAGAGAAACCTAGCAAGTACGGCCAAGGATGACCTTAAGGCTTTTTACAGCTATGCATGTAATCTAAAGGGTTTGACTTAAGCATGTGCAGAACTGGTGACCAGTGGTACACACACTGACTCCACAGAGTTAGTGAACCTGCTAGAGGATAGGTTTGGCAAATATTTCACTCCCTTATCCCCTCCTAACTTACAACCCCCCCCCCCACCTTACATATCTGAAGACCAGGTCTTAAAAGCCCTGTCCAAGGCAAAGAATATCATCTCTTTCCACTTTAAATTGTAGCTTTCTGTTTGTGTTGTGTATAAAAGCCTTAACTGTGTAGCTCTAAAATGTCCTTTCAAATCCGATAATCCTAAACCTCTTCATTCTTTTGGAAGGATCACCTTATCCCACTTGGCTCCTGCTCTCCTCCCCTCCCCTCACAGATGAAATCCTTCACCACGTATACTATCCACAGCTTCTCCTCTGATTGGTAAACTATGCCTGACCTGTGTATGCAACTAAAGGGACTAATTTTTACTGCTTGTATCTTGCTATCCACAACAATAGGCAAGAGCTTCCAGTTTCTCAGTTTTTGTATAATCTTTTATTTAGTGTCCTCCCAAATATCATTGTCTGCCATAACAGAATCCTTTTTAATTCATACTCCTAAATCATTTATTTTATCACTTTCCCATATTCATGTGTGGGTACACAGTTTCCCAGCTTATAGCCTTTGTTTTATCATACTTTAATTTTATCTCACAAAAAAACTGGAAAACTCAATGTTCCTCAACACTGAGATGCCTTTTTCTGGTTCTATCAGGTACAAAATACCATCTGCAAATAAAGCCAAGTTTTCTTGAACACCATACTAAATATATCCTTGAATTTCTGAGTCCCTTATTTTTTGCCCATGGTTCTAAATATAATGCAGATAACAAAGGGGTAAGGGGACACCCCTGCCTGGATCCTGTGTTCACACAACTTACTGGCGTAGAACCCTCCCACTGATTTTGGTTCTAATCCCTGATATATCCTCCTAATTAACTGTATCATTGTATCAGGGAAGGCAAATGCTTGCTCTGCATGAAGACCCACAACAGCAGCAGTATTTTCTTACCTTCTCTCTGCTTCATCATTCCTCGATTAATGTCAGATATTTGCCTCACTTCCAGAAAACCACATTTGCCATTCTTTCAGCCGTAATAGATGTAATCCGTTTATAATCCTAGTTTGACATGAACCTATATGAAGCTGATCTTTATTTTATTTCTCCCACAATGTTCTTAAGCTGCATAATAGCAGATCTGAAGTAGTTGACTTAATTTGGTCTTCAACCTGTGGGTTATGGATCCATATCGGATCCAACACGGCCGCATATCCAGCATCTGATCCCATAATGCCACCTGTCTCCTTCCTCCCTTCATATCTCATTTGCCACTGAAACAGCTAGCATCATGGTTTGAGCATCTTTTGAGTAAGTGAGTTGTTTTTTTCTTGGTCCTTGTCTGTCTATCTTTAGAGATTTTTACGTTTTATCTACCCTACCTTCCCTACCTGCGTTTGGTCATCGGTTAAAAAAAAAAGTTCTTTCCCTTTTCGTCCTTTCCTAGATTTCTGTGAATGTGTGATTGTGTGTTTCTGTGAGCCAGTTTGGGAGTATGTCTGATACCCCAAAAGCAGGGTTTAGGAAGTGCACAGTGTGTGGGCATAAGCTCTCCTCAGCCGATGGCCACACACTGTGAGTGGTATGATTGGGTGCCACTCATCTGTTTACTCCCTCTCCTATCTGTGCAGGGTTTAACCCATGAGCCCTTAAGGACAGGAGGGATAAGCTTATTCTAAAGTGCTTACTTTGCTCCTCAGAGATGGCAGCCCCCTCACCCCCGGCTTCCACCTCGGCATCAGGTTCTTCTCCTTCCCAAGCCTCTGGGACTCAAACTCCTGCCAAGAGGTCCAGGTAAGGAGAGAAACAGCATAAAAAAGATAGGCTGAAGACGCGGTCACCTGACAGCTCGGCTCTGGTGGGGCCTCTGCCGAAATCCAAGCTAGCGACAAGGCCAGGTTCTCCTTGGCTCCATTCTCCCAGGTTTTCCCCTAAGCCAGAGGAGTCCCGGATCCGGTCTCCTGTTCAGGTCTCCCCTCATCATCTCTCCAGGCTGGTGTCGGTATCCTTCTCCTCCTGTTAGACCCAGAGCCTTAGTGAAACGGAGATGGATAGGATGATGCGGAAGTTTATCCCCAGCCAAATCCAGATGGGAGTCTTGCCTGCCCCCTCTCCCTCCGGAGCAGGGAGCTTACAGTCCTTCTTTACTCCAATCACTTCTCCGATCTGATCTTTGGTTTCGGAGCCTTTGGATCCAAGGACTCTTTGGGTCAGGGAGGTCTTCGCCCGATGATACCTTGTACCTCGACACCGGCCATTGCCTTGAGCGTGTCAGATCCCATCGGATCCGAGCTCTGAGCCGTAGCCTCGGCGTTGGATATGAGGGGTTGCTTTCAGCTCTGTGTTTGTCGGAATGCAGTCTTCCCCTCTGCATCTCGGCTTCTGGAGTCTCGGCTCCGACTCCCCCATTGGGTCAGAGGGGGACAGCTCCTACTAGCACTTCACAAGATGTCCATTCTCCTTCGGCCTTTGATGTGGTGGTGAAGGGTTCTCTCGACTACTTCAAGCCCCTTGACTATCTCGTCCTTGGACTGTGCTCCAGCTCCCACTGTTTTGGGTATGGCCCCGACCATCCTGCCATCTCAAGGGCAGCCTGTAGCCCAGTTTGCCTCCGGAAGCTCCACAAGGGAGCAACAAGAGGTTTGCGAGTCCTCCCTAGAGTTCCACTGAGGAGGTTCCTCACAATTGGATGTGTAAAAGGAGGCCCTAGGACTCCCCGCTGAAGTCCCTAACTGAAGACACTGATTTGGAGGAAGGGGAAGGTTCTCCCTGATCACCCCCTGAGGATGTCTCCTTTGGAGACATCATGGAACTCCTTTGCCAGAGGGGAGGGTGGTCTGCCAAAAACCCAACCTCAAACGAGTCAGTGTTCCTCAAGGCATTCGTCACAGGCCCATGTACTTTCCTGGGTGTTCCCTCCCGCAGATCCACTTGTGGACATTATAACATCTCTGGCATGGAAGGAACTGGACACGGTGGAACCCATCCCTAAGCAGCCTGATGAGGTCCTTAGCCCCCCCCTTCATACAGGACTTGTTGGAATAAGAGATCTGCGGTGGATGCTATGGTGGTGGCAGCTGCCACGAAGAAAGAGCTCGCACAGGTGAGCTCTATTGGTCTATCCTCCTGACCAAGAGTCGTTGAGGGCAGTAAGACATTCGCTCAGATGGCCACTCTCAACGTAGTAGCTAATACATATATGCATCTTCTTTCCTATGCCATGGAGCGAGCTGCCAAGGTGGCCAGTTTTAGCGTTGCTATAAGGCCTGGGTCTGGCTTTGTCAATCCTCTGAACCTTTTCAGGTGTCATTTGCAAATGCCACATACAACGGTTCTTCCCTGTTTGGGAAGTCAGTTTGAGAGACCTTGATCCAGGGTGAAAAGGATGGGTAGACACTGTCTGTGTTGTGATCCTCTTCTCCGCCACTCAATGATCCTTTTCTAGGAATCAGCGAGGGACTAAGAAGATGTTTCCAGAATTCTCAGGAGTTTTCCCAGGACACTCAGGACTCCTCTTCCCCCAGCGGCAGAGGGGGGTTATGATATATGTCATCCTAGGGGCAGAGGGAGGTCCGAGAAACTTTGTGTCTCGAGAACCGTTCTTGGACAGACCCGCACAGCATCTCTGGAGGCAGTCGGGGGTCACCTATCGCTACACCTAGCAGCATGGGAGTCCGTAACAACAGGTCATTGGGTGTTGCAAATTATATCCAAAGGTTATTCCATCCCATTTATCGAACCACCTCTCCCAGCAAATCACCACCCAGACATTCCACCCGTGCAAAGGGAGGAAGCAGCTCTAGAGATAGACAGGCTGCTAAGAAAATGAGTCATCCAACCCGTCCCCCTAGGCCAGTCTGGATCAGGCATTTATTCCAGGTTCTTTTTAGTGCCAAAGAAAATGGGGGATCTAAGACCCATTCTGCATCTATCCACCTTGAACCTGTCAGTAGCCAAGGCGAAATTCTGGATGTTCAATCTTTAGTCCGTCCTCCCCTACCTCCAGGTGAATGATTGAATGTGCTCAATCGACCACCAGGATGCGTACTATCATATCAAGATGGAAAGATGCTCTCAGAGGTTTCTCCGCTTCAGGCTGGGAGCCAATCATCATCAGTTCAGAGCCCTTCCCTTTGGTCTCACCACAGCCCCCAGGGTGTTCAAAGATGATGGCAGTAGTAGCGGCTCACCTGAGGATTCAGGGTATTCAGGTCTTTCCTTACCTAGAAAATTAGCTCTTCGCTGCCCCTTCCAAGCATCTACTTTGACAAGCCAGGGATTATTTCCTCTTACTAGCAAAAAGAATGGACGTCACCATCAATCTCAACAAGTTGTCACTGACCCCTGTTCAGATCTTAGACTTTATTGGGGCTTGGTTGGACACTATCCAAATGAAAATTTTCCTCATCCCAGACAGGGTACACAGTCTGAAGTTACAAGTCTTGTACATCCTTCAAGCTCAAGTTCTGACAGCAGAAACAATTCTGAGGGCGTTTGGGTCAATGGCAGCCACAATCAACCTATTACCCTTAGCGCGACTTCACATGTGGATTCTTCAGTGGACACTAGAAGTCCAATGGTCTCTATTAACTCTACCATTGTCTCATCCGGTCCACATCTCCCGAGTATACAGGGACTCTCTTTGGTGGTGGATTTATTCCCCGGGCCTAGTCAGGGGACGTCCCTTTCTTCCAACCTTTCCCAAAACCACAGTGGCCACTGATGCCTCCCAGCTGGGGGGGGCATTGCTCGGGAAGGGCAGTCCAGGGCAACACAGTCCCTGAGACCAGTTTGCATGTCAGTGTCCTAGAGATGAGGGCTGTTCTTCTTGTTTCGCAGGCCCTCTATGCCCATCTTCCTCTAGGGACGATTGCGATTCAGACCGACAACATATCGGTAGTCTGGTATATCAACAAACTAGGAGGAACCAGATTTTACCCCCTCTGTTGTGAAGCCATGAGATTGTTGGAATGGGTGATCTCCACCAGCCCTTTTCTGGTGATTATGCACATCCCGGGACGGTCAAACATTCTAGGTGACGGGTTCAGCAGATCTATCCTGATGCCTTACGAGTGGTCTCTGAATCCTTCAGTGGCGGAGCAGGTCTTTCTAAAGTGGGGTCGTCCTTGCTGCAGTCTATTTGCATCTCCTTCCAATGTGAAATGCAGCAAGTTATTCACTCTGAACCGCCCTCAGGGGGAAGCCCCCAGAAAAACACTGATTCATGCTTGGCCTCCCGGTCTTTATGCCTATCCCCCGCTGTCCCTCATCTCGACGTTTCTTCAGAAAGCTTGCAGGCTGGGGAACACTGTGATCCTCATCTCCCTATTCTGGCCTCACCAAGTTTGGTTTCCCTTCTTTTGGTCTCACCTAGCAGTTCCAGCATGGATCTTGGATCAGGTTCTAGATCCTGTTTCTCATCCCTCAGGGATTCCTCACTCAGACCTGGACAGTCTGAAACTCTCTGCTTGGCTGCTTCAGTTCCTCTGATTATTAAGACTCCCGTATTATCATCTCCTGTTTACAGGCATTTTGGTAGCAGCTCACAAATCTTCCACCAGAAGGATATACCGTCGTAAGTGGAAACGGTTCTCCATATGGGCTTCGCAGCGGGCATTGGACCCCTGTACTGCTCCTGTGTCCGCAGTGTTAGTTTTTGGCAGGGATTTTTTAGCAAGTTGCCAGTTCCTTCACTGTCAAAGTCCAACTGGCCGCAATTTCAAATTTTCATGTGGGGGAAAACATGACTTCACTAGCTTCTTCTGAACTTTGCAAGACCTTCCTTTACAGGTGCCTTTTTTCTAAGACCCCCTGGTGAAGGATCCTATGCCCCCATGGGACCTTACTTTTCTGCTTCAGGCATTAGTCTCCCCTCCTTTCGAACCTGCAACTTTGGTAGATTTGCAGTATCTATCTTGGAAGACTGCCTTTTTGGTTGCCATTACTTCTTCCAGGAGAGTGTCCGAACTTCAAGCATAATCCATCAAATTCCCTTACATGATTTTTCATAAGGACAGGGTTTCTCTGCATACCAACCCATGCTTTCTTCCTAAAGTAGCGTCAGAAGCCAATATTAATCAGACTATCAATCTTCCTGTCTTTTTTCCTAATTTTCAGAATAGGGGGAATGTAAATTACATCTGCTGGATGTGCACAGTCAATTGCGATTCTGGTTGCACAGGACAAAAGCCTTTCATAAATCTTATCAGTTGTTTCTTACTCAAAACCCTTCTTAGGGAAACCAATTTCTAAGGTGACAATTGCTTGTTGATTTCCCAATGCATTATTCAAGTATATTCTGTCAAGGGAATTTCCCCTTTGGGTCAGGTTAAAGTTCATTTCACCAGATCTATGGCTACTTCAGCAGCCTTTTGGTCCAGGGTGTCGCTGGATGATATTTGTTTCGCAGCTACTTGGTCCTCATCTCATACCTCCATTCCACATTACAAATTGGACATAATATCCAGGAACAGGGCATCCTTTGACTCCGCAGTGCTCCGGAATATCCTTCCATGAGGGCCACCCAGGTGTTAGTAGCTGGGACCTCTGTCCCACAGGTTGAAGACCAAATGAAGTCAACTACTTCAGATAAAGAAGTTTTGTACTCACCATAACGTTACATCTGAGTAGTTGTACTTCATTTGTCTTAAACCATCCCCCCTTCCTTCCCCCGACCTTGTCACTATTGTCTTGACTATGGATATGGAAGATGTACATCCTAGGAGCTGTCCATTGTTATGCTTTCGCTGAGGATGTTTTGGGTTGCCAGTGGTGGTAAGGTCTTTTTGGGTCGAGTATGTTATATGTTGAGCAGCAAACTCTATCTGAAGGGAGGAATGAGATGGGTCATTATGGGTAAGGGGAGGAGCTTGGAGCTCAGATCAGATGCTGGATATATGGCCATGTCTGATCCGATGCGGATCCATAACCCACATGTTGAAGACAAATGAAGTACAACTACTCAGATGGAATGTTACAGTGAGTACATAACTTCTTTTTTAGGTGGAATATAGATACATGTAAGCATAATCCTCATCCCTTGTTAGTAGCCCCTTAATACCACAAATCTTCCAGTATTATTCCCCCCCCCTCTTGTATCATTATTGGAGCTCCTCTAGCAATTAATGCAAGTACTTCTCATTTCCTTTGTCCCTAGTATTCTGCTGAGTATCCATCCTGAAATCCTTTCTTTATCAAATCTTCATGCTCCGTTCTTTCCAAGTGTGTCTCCTGTAGCATTGCTATTTGTACTTTGCATTTCTTTATATAATTCATTTTTTTTTTGTCTGTACCTGTCAGACCATCATTTGCATTCTGAGATAACATGGAAAGTGTCTCCTTTATAAGAAGAAGTCATTATTTCCCATTTATTATGTACGACAGCCTTTTTAAATGTGTATTTCCAGCTTTTGTGATACATGCACCCACTGATGTTTGGCAGGTTTTTATTATCAAATTTCGAACCTATGTCTCATTTTACAAGACTTTTTGTTTTAATGAAAAGCCTCAGACAAAAACACAACCCCCCCCCCCCCGAACACCCCCTGTAACCTGTAAACTCAATACAAACATATATAACTATGTACATCATCTAATAAGGAAGTTTAACCCTCCTATTAGGAATATTTGCTCCAAATTAGACAGCTACTAACACCAGCCTTAACCTAAAAAAATGAGGTTATCCGTACTAAGAAACACGTTATTGCCTGTGTTTTTACTTGCACTTATTGGTGTCTGTTTTTTTTTTTTTTTTTTTTTTTTTTTTAAATCTTATTCACCTCTCAGAGGTGAGAACAGCTAGTATGCGTTCAGAAAACATTAGCTTTTAGCCTTGAAGAAGTCAGTGTTCTGGTTGTTTGTTACCCTATTGTCCGCTTGTCTCCATTGAAACATAAAAATGTAGTGTTCTGATGAAGCCTGAAAGACAAACTGAAACGTTTATTGCTAAGTTATTATCTGTTATTATTTATTATTATTATTGTTAATGGGCAGTGCAGTGGTTAGTGTTCTCACCTCACAGCAAGAGGATGATGTCCTTCAAGGATGCATCTGCAGTCCTTACAAATGGGTTGTCCTGTCGTCAGGCAGCCCTTCGGTCGGCCGGATTCCAAAGTCTGGGTCTGGCCTCGGCTGGTGTCGCACTTCACCCGACGTCATAGCTGCAGTTATTCGGGTATAAAGGCATCAGCCGACCCCATTTTCCTCAGTCTTTCTTGCCGCGTGGCGCCCGAAGCAGAAGCTATTCGCAAATGCCGGTCGGTCAGAACCAGAGATTACTACTACCGAATACGTCTACTGAAGACTTCTAAAAGCTAAGTACCCCGTTGGGGACTCTTTCTTGCCTCAGCCGATGTCAGAAAAAGTGAATAACTGTTTAACTTGTGGGAAACAAATACCTCATAAAGATTTCCACTCTTACTGCTTACCTTGTTTAGGCCCAGACCACGATGTAGCAGCTTGTCTAGCCTGTGCTTCTTTTAACCGACGGACGCTTAGACATCGGTCGGAATTTGCTGAGGAGTTTTTCGGCACCGATTTTGCTTACATTATGCCGTCGGATCCTCCGACTACACAAATATCTAAAAAGCGCAAGGAAAAGGACCGACACTCGCGGTCCGCGGTTTCGGCCGAAACCGCTGTTAAGCCAACCGCGAGTGTCTCGGTTTCAGCTGAAATCGAGCAAACGGTTCTTCCTTCAGCCGAAAACTTACCTCCTAGCGAGGCCTCTTCCAACCTGGTGGAATCGGCTTCTGAAATCACTCCTGCTCTTACAGTTTCTCAGGAATTATCTGACACTATCCCCTTGGATATTTCCACCCCTGCACGTGGAGCTGCTAGGCCACCTGCATCAATGTCCATTAAGGCCTTTGCCAGGGCCAAAGCAGCTAAAACTACTAAAACTGTGCCTGCTAAGATACCCTCTCACAGGCCTAACTCTAGTTCACAAATGCTTAGTTTAGCACAGGATCTCATTTCTTTAATCCGGGGATCCCAACCTCAACCTGACAGGGCCTCTCACCCACCTCCAGAGAAGAGGGCTAGAGCAGAGCCCCCTGAGCCTGTTTCTACAGATGATTCCTCTGATTCAGATAACACAAACCCTCCAGAGGCTCCTTTCTCCCCTTATGAAGACTCTGATGCTGAAGAGTCCATTCCTTCTGCCTCTCCGCCTGAGGAATTTTCCTTTGGGGAAACCTTGCATGCTATGAGGGAACAATTTCAGTGGCAGGGCCAGGATTTTTCAGACTCCAGAAAAAGGCTTAGAACCTTTCTGCATTTACCACAACATAGGCCTTTAGCCATACCTCCAGTTCTTTCTGTTGTAGATGATGCATTTAATGATGCTTGTACTGCTCCTGATTCTCTACCTCCGGCCCCTGCTAAGCCCGATAGGTACTACAGGGTCCCGGACACGCATCACCATTTGTATAAGGCTCCCTTTGCAGATCCCGAGACTATCTCCCAGGGCCCTAAGGCTGTAGCAGCTACCTCTGCCAAAAACCGTCCCTCTGAAAGGGAATCCAGGTCCTTAGAGAGATGGGGTAAAAAAGTTTACACTTCTGCTACTCTTTCAGCTAGGGCCTTGAACTTTCAATTCCACATGATCCAGTATCAAGAATTTATGCTAGACCAGTTAACCAAAAAACTGTCCTCGGATGAACCATTAGACAAAAAATCTGTTCAGGAAATGGTACATAACATTCAGCAAGTCAGTAACCATTCCTTAAAATGCGGCTATGATGCACTGGAGGCTTCCTTTAGATCAGCCATGACTGGCACAGTTATCAGAAGGCATGCGTGGTTAAAAGAGCAGGCCTTACCAGACCATGTCAAATCAAAACTACTAGATGCTCCCATGGACAAGATCAATTTGTTTGGCTCTCCTGCACAACAGGTGCTGAAGAAGATGGAAGAGAAGGCAAAATCTGTCCAAACAGTGAAAGATTTCTTACAGGTCCAACCTCCAAGGTTTAGCAGGAATTGGCCCTCCAAGAATTGGTCCTTTCTAGACTCCTCCAGAGCTCAGAGAGGCAGGAATAGGCGTTCAAGAGGCAGAAGCCAATCCAGGGGTGCCTACAGGGGCCGCCCGTGGCAGGGTAACAACCAGCGAGGTGCAGCCACAGACACAGCCACCACCACTGCTACAGGACAATCACAGTGATTTGGCTCTAGCACCGCCTACCAGGGAACAACTAGAAGCACCCTTGGGTGGAAAGCTAACTTTATTTTCAGTAAACTGGCATTACATCACAAGAGACAAGTGGATTTTGCAAACAATAGACCAAGGTTACAGGTTTCACTTCCATACTCTACCAGGGAAGAGAGGAATGCCAAACCTACCTCCAAATCAAAAGGCGGAAGCTCTAAAACAAATAACTCAATTATTAAGGATGAGAGCTGTGGAAAAGGTACCATCCATGGAGCAAGGACAGGGATTTTACTCCAGGCTCTTCCTGGTACCAAGAAAAGAAAGCAAATGGAGACCCATTCTCGATCTGTCCGCTTTAAACACATTCCTCATTGTTCCAAAATTCAAAATGCTGACCCTACAGCAGCTTCTTCCCATGCTGGGCAAGGAGTCTTGGCTGGTAACTCTAGATCTCAAGGAGGCATACCTGCACGTCCCCATACGACCAAATTGCAGAAGATACCTCAGATTTCTTGCAGGATCAGAGCATTATCAATTCTCAGCATTGCCCTTTGGCTTATCTACTGCGCCCAGAGTGTTCACGAAATGCCTGGCATCAGTAATTGCTCATTGCAGGCTTCAAGGAATCCAAATCTACCCTTACCTGGACGACTGCCTGATACAAGCGGACAACAAAAACAAGCTAGCAGAGGACTTGAAAAGTGTCATTTACCTGCTACAAGCTCTGGGATACACAGTCAATATAAAAAAGTCAAGACTGCTACCATCCCAAAGGATAACCTTTTTGGGTGCAGAGCTGGACACAACGAAACAAATGGCATTCCTAACAGTAGAAAAACAGGAGCAACTCCCTCTCTACTTCTTGGCATTAACAAAGAAGAACCAGCTAACAGCAAGAAAAGTCCTGCAAGCCCTGGGTTTCATGGCATCCTGCATAATATTGGTTCCACATGCCAGACTACATATGAGAAAGTTACAGTGGTACCTAAGGAATTTATGGTCTCAGCACAAGCACAGCCTAGAAACCCAAATTCCAATAATCCCATGCCTGAAGCAAGAATTCCAATGGTGGGCTCAGGCCTGTCAATCAAACAAAGGATTGCCTTTCCACAACACACAACCAAGCCAAACCATCACAACGGACGCCTCAGACCTCGGTTGGGGGGCCCACATGCTGGACAAGTGCATTCAAGGGTTATGGACTCAAGACCAGCTACTCTTACACATAAATCAAAAGGAAAATGCTGGCAGTAAAACTGGCAATTCAGGCATTCATACCATTTCTTCGACAAGGTCAATTGTTGATAAGGACAGACAACACCACAGTTATGTGGTACATCAACAAACAGGGAGGCACACATTCGTACCCTCTATGCCAGATGGCAGTGGACCTCTGGAATGTGGCTCTGAGCTACAACATTCAGTTACAAGCAATTTTTGTTCCAGGAAAAGAAAACATTCTAGCAGACATATTAAGCAGAACTACCACGGATGCCCACGAATGGATGCTGCATCCGGACATCTTCAAAACAATTACAAGAAAATGGGGGCACCCACAAATAGACTTATTTGCATCCCCACGCAATCACCAATTGAAGAAATTCTGCACCAGGACGTACCACCCACTTGCTTGGAAGGTGGACTCCCTATCTTTCAGCTGGAAAAACCTGACAGCATATGCCTTCCCACCACTTCCTTTGATGCACAAGGTGCTATTGAAGATCAAAGAGGACCACCCAAGCATCATTCTGATAGCTCCAGACTGGCCAAGACAACATTGGTACCCATTACTGAGGAGCATGTCTCGGGAACAAATATGGCCTCTACCCCTTGTTCCCCTGCTGTTAACACAGAACTACTACAACACCCTGCATCCAAACCTGAAAACACTGCAGCTGACTGCCTGGAACATTGCATAAGAACAAATAACCCAAAATTATCCCAAAGGGTTAAAGACATTGTCTTGGAGGCTCGCAGACCCTCAACGAGAAAAAAATATTCAGCAAAATGGAAAAGATATTTCATTTGGAGTACTGCAAAAGGAGAAAATGTGTCACTGGTTAATATAGCCAACATCCTGGAATGCTTGGCAGAGCTCTTCCACAAAGGCCTGTCTTATTCTTCCATCAAGATTCATGCATCAGCTCTTTCAGCAGAATACGACTTGGATCCTCCAGTCTTCTCACATCCTCTGCTCAGGCAGTTTCTGAGAGGAATTAAAAATGTAAAACCGCCCAGGAAGCAACCATTGCCATCATGGGACTTGAACTTTGTGCTAGAAAAATTGACACTTCCTCCTTTCGAACCAGCAGCAACAGCAGAATTACAATACTTATCATGGAAAACTGCTTTTCTGCTGGCAATCACTTCAGCAAGAAGGGTATCTGAGCTACAGGCCCTAATGGCAGTACAGCCCTTCCTCATCTTCCATCAAGATAGAGTATCCATGAGAACTAATCCTACTTTTATGCCTAAGGTGGTCTCCAGAGTATCTTTGAACCAGGCTATCCACCTACCTACATTTTTCCCCAACCCACAGAACAGGGGAGAAAGGCTGTTGCATACCTTGGATGTGCATAGGCAATTACGCTACTACCTGGACAGGACCAAGGGCAATAGGAAAACTGACCAGCTACTGGTAGCATATGCAACAGGAAAGGAAGGAAAAGCAATTTCAAAACAGACTATCTCTAAGTGGATAGGAAATTGCATTAGATTTTGTTACTCCTACCATGGAAAGAAAACTCAAGAAAACATCAGGCCTCACTCCACAAGGGCTACAGCCACTACCACAGCTTTTCTACGAGGAGTGGCTACCAAAGACATTTTAGAGGCTGCTACTTGGAGCTCCGTGCATACATTTGCCAAGCATTATAATTTACCTTTATACTCCAGATCCCGAGCAGGTTTTGCCACTGCTGTTTTGCAAGGGATCTTAACCACACCATAATTTTATTTCTCCTCCTCCCCCAGTTTGGCTATGGTATTCTACCCATTTGTAAGGACTGCAGATGCATCCTTGAAGGACATAGTACAGTTTTGTACCTACCATAAATGTAGATGTCCGATAGGAATGCATCTGCAGTCAGGATTACCCACCCTCCTTCCCCTCTGTGGTACTCCTAGGGTATTTGCCCATCTTGTAGCTAGCTGGGGGAATCTATTATGGTGTATTTGTTTTTATATATGTACATACATGCCTATTTTTTGTTTGCTTTCTACTATTTGGAATCTTTTGCATTTATCCAAATTTAGCCTTCCTAGAGGGCACCTGGCATCTGGGGCAAGAAACACTGAGGAAAATGGCGTCGGCTGATGCCTTTATACCCGAATAACTGCAGCTATGACGTCGGGTGAAGTGCGACACCAGCCGAGGCCAGACCCAGACTTTGGAATCCGGCCGACCGAAGGGCTGCCTGACGACAGGACAACCCATTTGTAAGGACTGCAGATGCATTCCTATCGGACATCTACATTTATGGTAGGTACAAAACTGTACTTTCTTCGTGTTTCACTGTTGCAGTCATTACATTTGGGTAATCTGCTGGCAGGTTGCCCTCAGTCGGCCTGACTAACAAAGTCTTGAGTCCTGCGTCGGTTGCTGTCCCTTCTTCCATGACGTCAGGGGTATAAAACATGCAGCCGACGCCTTTACATCAGTCTTTCTTGCCGCACGGTGCCTGAAGGAGAAGCAGTTTGCAAGTGCCGGTCGGCCAACCTCTGAAATTTTCATTTTTGAGTTTCAGAACCGAAGTCTTCAACTAAAAGCTAAGTACCCCGTTGGGGAAACTTTTTCTTGCTCCTTACTGATGTCAGTAAAAGTTAATAATTGCATTACTTGTGGAAAGCAAATATCTGATAAGGATTTTAATTTGTACTGTGTTCCTTGCCTAGGCCCTGATTATAACGTACCTTGCTGTCTGTTTTGTGCTAGATTTAATCAATGCACTATTAAACGGTATCTTTTTGCTTCTAAATAGTTTGGCTCACGATTTAACTATCCAGAAATGTCGTCTGTTAGCAATCCGACTACCGGAATACCTAAAAAACACAAAGAAAGACAGAGACAGACCGGCGAGGTCCAAAACCGACGACTACGCTTCTCCTAAGCCAGTCGCTAGTTCGCCAGTACTCAGTGAGGTGCTTTCGCAGCCCCTGATTACCTGCTACTTTTGATTCGTAGGCATCCACTGAGACCCATTCGGAGTCCGGTATGCAGCGAGATGCTTTAAGTATTGAACCCGCGGATGTCTCTACCTTAGATGGGTCCAGAGCCGCTGTGCAGGCACTGGCTTCTGAGGGTGTTTTCAGGCCTAAGGATTTGTATATTAAACCGCCATCTTCAAAACTAAGGCCAAAATCTACTTCTATGTCTAAAAAACTGATGCTTGGGCCATGTGTGCAGGCCCCTATGCCTAAAAAACAAATGATCAAAATGGCTGAAGATTCAATTACCTTGATCAGGGGTAACCCACCCCTCCTGCTAAGAGGCCTAGGCAGGATTCTGTTTCTTCTGATTCTTCTACTGAACAGGATTTATCTATATCTACTTATGAGGACTCTGATGCAGAAGATTCCATCCCTTCCTCCTCCTCCCCCTGAGAATTTCTCTTTTGGAGAAACTTTACATACTTTAAGGGAACATTTCCACTGGGAAAGTCGGGATTTCTCTGAATCTGAAAAGAGACTTAGGGATTTTCTTCTTCCTCAGCATAAGCCTTTGGCTATACCTCCTGTTCTAGACATTGTTGATGTTTTTTCAGAATCCAGTATGACTCCTGATTCTCTGCCTCTGGCTCCTAGTAAGCCAGACAGATACTACAGGATTCCTGACTCCCACAAATTCCTTTTCAAAAACCCTACTGCTGATCTTGAAACCATTTCTCAGGGTCCCAAGGGCGTTAAGGCCTCTACTGCTAAAAATCTTATCCCTTCGGATAGATATTCCAGGGCGCTGGACAGATGGAGTAAGAAGGTTTACACGCCTGCAACCTTGGCAGTCAGGGCTTTAAACTGTCAATTTCATATGCTTAAATATCAACAGCATATCATGGGACTACTGAAACAGAAAATTATGTTAATCTCTGACTGTGTGGAAAATAAAGATTTGCAGGATTTATTACATTCAGCTGAACAAGTTGGAAAACATACTTTGCAATGTGGTTTTGATTCCTTGGAAGCCTCTTGCAGGGCTGCTGTAACTGGATCTGTGCTAAAAAGGCATGCTTGGCTCAAAGCGCAAACTCTGCCTAACCATGTTAAAGCAAAATTGTTGGATGTTCCTTAGGACCGTCTCTTTTGTAATAAGGCTGAAGACATGTTAAAAAAGATGGAAGTTAAAGCTAAATCTATGCAAACTGAAAGATTTCTTACAAGTGCAACTTCCAAGATTTAGTACTAATATTTTTATTTTTTTGTCTCTATGTACTTATTTTTGTGGAGCTTTTCTCCCCGGTCCTCTACTGAAAATTGAATTTTCTCCAGCTAGACTAGCCCGGTCAACAAATGTAAAATAAATAAATAAATAAAATAGTAGGCACTGGCCTACTAAGAACTGGTCCTTTCCAGTTCCCTTGAGAGCCGCTCAAGTCAAATCCAGACATTCCAAAAGCTCTAGGTTTCAGTCACAAGGAACTTTTAGAACAAAACAATGGGGTGACTCCACTTCCAAATCTGAAACAACAAGGCACCTCCCTATGGTAAACACTCTCAATGACTTCCCTCTACAATCACCAAGCACTTAACTTTTAACCACCCCTTTGGGGGGGAAATTGGCACTTCATGCACAAAACTGGCAACTTATTACCCAGGACAAATGGGTTTTAAATATAGTATCCCAGGGATACAGATTTCATTCCCCACATGTTGTCAATCCCAAACGGATGGCCAGATCTGCCCCCAAATCAGTGGGCAGAGGCCCAGAAACAAGTTCTGTCCCTCATGAATATAGGGGCTATTCAACTAGTACCAGACGAGGAAAAGGGACAAGGTTTCTATTCAAGACTTTTCCTGGTACCCAGAAAAGACAAATCATCGCATCCAATTCTGGACTTTATCCACTCTAAATACATTTCTGGACATTCCAAAATTCAAGATGCTGACTCTTCAACAGTTGCTGCCTATGCTAGGCAAAGATGCCTGGTTGGTAACTCCAGACTTAAAAGAGGCTTACCTGCGTATCCCAATCAGGGAATCTTGCAGAAGATACCTCCACTTCAAAGCAGGCTACTTGCATTACCAGTTCTCTCCACTGCCATTTGGCTTATCTATTGTGCCCAGGGTCTTCGCAAAGTGCTTGGCTCCAGTAATTGCATTTTGCAGGCAAAGAAATATCCAAATATATTCATACCTGGACGATTGTCTAATTCAGGCAGAAAATAAGGACATTCTTCTAAAGCATCTGGCGTTTGCGAAAAGGGTACACCATAAACGAAAATAACACAACTGGTACCCTCTCAGAAAATTACATTCCTGGGTGCAAGCTTGAATACAACTGCCGAGATGACTTAACTTACACCAGAAAAGCAAATTCAATTGGTGACTTACTTCAAACAGGTGGCCACAAAAACCCTACCATCTGCAAGGCAAATTCTGCAAGCCTTGAGGTTCATGGGCTCCTGCATTCTTCTAATTCCATATGCAAGACTGCATATGAGGAAACTTCAGTGGTACTTAAAAAGTTTATGGAGTCAGCATTGTCACAGCCTGGAAGCAATGATTCCCATTATTCATTGCCTGCAACTAGAGTTCCTATGGTGTGCAGAAGCCTGCCACCAAAACAAGGGACTGCCATTCACTCCACCTCCTGCCACTAAAACCCTAACTACAGACGCATCAGAGTATGCTTGGGGGGCTCATCTGGCAGGAAAGTGCATTCAGGGCAAATGAGGCCCAAATCAAATGCACCTACATATCAATCAGAGAGATGTTAGCTGTACAGAATGCTCTGACAGCCTTCAAGGACTTCCTTCATCCAGGACAACTACTGATAAAGACAGACAACACCATAGTTATCTGGTACTTAAACAAGCAGGGGGTTCACATTCCTACCCCCTTTGCAGACTAGCCATGGCATTGTGGAACATGGCCTTGACTTGTCAAATACATCTTCAAGCTCAATTCCTGCCAAGAAAGCTAAATACTCTGGCAGACGAACTAAACAGAAATCTTATGGACCCACACAAATGGAAAGTGGAACCACAAGTTTTAAACATGTTGACATGCAGATGGGGGAGCCCAGACATAGATATTTTTGCCTCACCCCAGAACTCAGTTGGACAAATTCTGCAGAAGAATTCGTCACAAAAAATCTTGGAAAGTGGATGCTTTATCATTCAGCTGGAAAAACCTATCAGTCTATGATTTTCCCCCTCCGCCTCTACTCCCCAAAGTCCTACTAAAAGTCAGACAGGACAAACCAAAAATTATTCTGATTGCTCCAGACTGGCCTCGCCAACACTGGTACCCACTCCTGTGCAATGTGTCACACCTTCCTCCGTGGCACCTGCCTCAGACACCTTACCTACTGTCTCAGCAGAACTACCAGATTCTGCACACTCAGCTCCAAACTTTGAGTCTTGCAGCATGGCTAATCAACTAATTTCACCCATGACATCTCTCAGCAAACCTGTGATGGATGTCATCTTGGAGGCTAGAAGGCCTAGTACTAGAAAATCTTATGCTGACAAATGGAAAAGATTCTGTGCCTGGAACCAGTCACAAGGAATAAGCACAGCAATGCCCAATATTCCTCAGATTCTGCAATACTTAACTGAGATGCTTCACAAGGGCCTAACTTTTTCTTCCATAAAAATCCATGCCTCTGCAATTTCAACTCATTACAACACAGAACCTCCCCTCTTCTCTCATCCTCTGCTAAAGCAGTATCTCACCGGGGCCAGCAATTTAAGACCTCCTAGGAGAGCACCAACTCCTGCATGGGGCCTCAGTTTTGTTTTGGAAAAACTCACTGTCCCTCCTTTTGAGCCAGCTGCTACTGCGGACCTAAAATTTCTCTCTTGGAAAACAGCTTTCCTTTTAGCAGTCAGTTCAGCTAGAAGGATTTCAGAATTACAAGCTCTTAATGGCAGTGGAGCCTTTCATTATTTTTCATCCAGACAGAGTGGCTCTCAGGACCAATCCATATTTTATGCCTAAGGTGGTATCCAGTGTAGCTCTTAATCAGACCATTCATCTGCCAACTTTCTTTCCCAATCGACAGAATGATGGTGAGCGGATTCTTCATTCATTGGCTGTATACAGACAACTCAGACTCTACTTAAACAGGACAAAATCTCTAAGAAAATCTGAACAAGTACTGGTGGCATTTGCTGCAGTGGCAGAGGGAAAGGCTATTTCAAAGCAGACCATTTGCAAATGGATAAGCCATTGTATTTGATGTCCTTCAAGAATGCAACTGCAGTCATAACATGTGGGTTGTCCTGCCTCAGGCAGCCCTCGGTCGGCCGGATTCCAAAGTCTGGGTCCGACGTCGGCTGATGTCGCATTTCTCTCCGACGTCAGAGCGGCTGGAGTACATAAGCATCAGCCGACGCCATTTTCTTCAGTCTTTCTTGCCGGTGCCAAGCAGAAGCAGTTCGCAAGTGCCGGTCGGTCAGCTCCTGTATTCTACGATACCGAAGTCATCGAAAAAGCTAAGTACCCCGTTGGGGACCTTTTCTTGCCTCAGCCGATGTCAGAAATTACTGAAAAAGTTAACAATTGTCTTTTTTGTGGTAAACAAATACCTCATAAGGATTTCCACTCTTACTGCCTCCCTTGCCTGGGCCCAGACCACGATGTCTCGGCCTGTGTAGCCTGTGCTCGCTTCAACAAGCGCACTGTCAGGCGCCGGGCGGAGTTCGCTGAAGATTTTTTCGGCGATAAATTTGCCTACACCATGCCGTCGGATCTTCCGACATCGCAAACACCCAAAAAGCGAAAAGACCGTGACCGACATCCTCGGCCCACGTCTACCACCGACTCCACGCCAAAACCTAGCGCGAGTGCTCCGGTTCCCTCTGAGACGGTCTCTCCACCGCTCCGAACCGAAGACACCGCATTACCGACTACTAAGATTCCAGACATTGCTCTGACGCCAGTTATAGACTTTCCTCCGGATACCGAAACCGAGGAAATGCCCGACACCATTGCTGTAGACAAGGTCACTCCTGCACGTGGAGCTGCCAGGCCTCCTATGGCCATGTCTATTAAGGCCTACACTAGGGCTAAGGCAGCCAGCAAAACAAAGCATATTACTTCTAAATCCTTACCTCAGCCAACTCCTGAGACACAAATTATGTCCATGGCGGCTGATTTAATTTCCATGATTAGAGGTTCACAGGCCCATCCTGAGAGAGCATCCCAGCCTCCTCCTGATAAAAGGCCCTGGGTTGAACCCTCTGACCCTACTCCTTCAGATGAAGACTCTGAGGGCTCTGTCCACTCTGATAGCCAGGAAGAGCTCTTCCAGACTTATGAGGACTTGGATGCAGAAGATTCCATCCCTTCGGCCTCCCCTCCTGAGGATATTTTTTTTGGGGAAGTTCTGCACGCCATGAGGGAACATTTCAAGTGGCAGGGTCAGGAATATTCTGATTCTAGGAAACGCCTTAGGACTTTCCTTAAGAAGCCTCAGCACAGGCCCTTAGCTATTCCTCCTGTACTTGATGTTCTGGATGATTTGTATTCTGACTCTAGTGCTACCCCTGATTCTCTTCCCCCTGCTCCAGCCAAGCCAGACAGGTATTACAGGGTCCCAGAAACTCATTCCCATTTATTCAGGGCCCATTCTGCTGATTTGGAAACTATTTCACAGGGGCCTAAAGGAGTTTCAGCCTCCACTTCAAAAAATCCTTTGCCCTCCAACAGGGAAGCAAGGTCATTAGAGAGATGGGGCAAAAAGGTTTACACATCCACTACCTTATCTATGAGAGCTTTAAATTGCCTTTTCATATGTTACAATATCAGGATTATCTCTTAGAAGATTTACAAAAAAACATTAGCTTCTCCTGATCCTTTAGACAGGAAGACTTTGCAGGAAGCTGTACATAACACTCAGCAAGTAAGCAATCACTTCCTGCAGTGTGGATATGATGCACTGGAAGCTTCATGTAGGGCAGCTATGACAGGGGCAGTGATTCGTAGACATGCTTGGTTAAAAGATCAACCTCTACCAGATCATGTAAAAGCTAAACTTCTGGATGCACCTTTGGAAAAGAACAAGCTTTTTGGTGCAAATGCTAAGGATGTGTTAAAGACCATCAAGAAAAAGCAAAATCAGTTCAGACTGTGAAAGATTTCCTCCAGGTTCAACCCCCCAGATTCAGTAGGAATTGGCCTTCAAAAAACTGGTCCTTTCCTAATACAGAAAAGTTTCAAAGGGGTAAGAACAGACGTGGCCGAGGAAGAGGCCAATACAGAGGCCCTTACAGGGGACGACAATGGCAGCCAGGAAACCAAAGAAGTGACGCAGGGGTTTCACCTGCCCAACAACCACAAACTCAATGACTTTCCTCTACTACTGCCTACCAGGGAACAACTAGAAGCTCCCTTGGGCGGGAAATTATCTCTGTTTGCAGAAAACTGGCACAGACTGACAAAGGACAAATGGATTTTGGACATTATAGACCGAGGGTACAGGTTTCATTTTCATACTTTACCAAGAAAACAAGGCATGCCAAACCTACCACAAAATCAAAGGGCAGAGGCTATCAAACAAATCACTCTGCTGACTCGAATGAAAGCAATAGAAAGAGTTCCACAACAAGAACAAGAACAGGGGTTTTACTCAAGACTGTTCCTTGTTCCAAGAAAAGAATCTCAATGGAGACCAATACTGGACTTTTCCGCATTAAACACCTTTCTCATAGTACCAAAGTTCAAAATGCTGACTCTACAGCAACTCCTTCCCATGCTGGGCAAGGAGTCGTGGCTGATTACTCTGGACCTCAAGGAGGCATACCTGCATGTCCCTATCAGACACAGCTGCAGAAGATACCTCAGATTTCTTGCAGGGCCAGAGCATTATCAATTCTCAGCATTGCCATTTAGCTTATCTACTGCACCCAGAGTATTTACAAAATGCCTGGCTTCAGTAATTGCTCATTGCAGGCTCCAGGGTATACAAATTTACCCGTACCTGGACGACTGCCTCATACAAGCGGACGACAGATTGATGTTGACAAGAAACCTGGATTATGTCATACGATTACTTCAAGCTCTGGGATACACAGTCAACTTCCAAAAGTCAAGACTGCAACCATCCCAGCAAATAATCTTCTTAGGAGCCAAACTAGACACAGCCTCTCAGATGGCTTACCTGACAGAAGACAAGCAAGAGAAGTTAACTCATTACTTCAAAGGTTTAGCAAAACTCACCCAGATGACTGCAAGGAGATTCCTACAGGCCCTGGGTTACATGGCATCCTGCATTCTACTAGTTCCATTAGCAAAACTACACATGAGAAAGCTTCAATGGTACCTAAAAAGCATTTGGTCTCAACACAACAACAACTTGGAGACAATCATACCGCTCATTCCATGCCTTCAAAAGCAATTCCTATGGTGGGCCTCGGTGAGCCAGGAAAACACAGGTATGTCATTCAAAAAACCACAGATAACACAGACCATGACTACAGACGCCTCAGACCTTGGATGGGGGGCGCACATGGATGGCAGGTGTATACAAGGACAATGGTCTCCAAAGGAAACACATCTGCATATAAACCAAAAGGAAATGCTGGCATTAATGCATGCCATCGAGGCTTTTCAGCACCAACTCCAGCAAGGCCATTTAATGATACGGACAGACAACACCACTGTGATGTGGTACATAAACAAGCAGGGGGGCACCCACTCTTTTACCCCCTTTGCAGACTGACAATGCAGCTTTGGGAGAAATCACTGAGCCTAAACATCCAGTTACAATCCCAGTTTGTTCCAGGAAAATACAATGTGTTGGCGGACAGCCTAAGCAGGAATTTCACAGATCCACACGAGTGGAGGTTACATCCGAAGGCCTTCAGACAACTCACTTCGACATGGGGCAAGCCAGAAGTGGACCTATTTGCCTCTCACCTCAACCATCTTCTACCAAAATTTTGCACAAGGACATACCAACCAAAAGCTTGGAAAATAGATGCCCTCTCATTCAACTGGAACTCCCTAGCAATCTATGCATTCCCACCTCTGCCACTGATGACCTCAGTATTACTAAAGATCAAAGCAGAGAAGCCTAAGGGAATCATAATAGCTCCGGATTGGCCAAGACAACACTGGTACCCACTATTACGGAGCATATGTCACACCAGGAGGTGGGCCCTCCCTCAGTGGCCTCTACTTTGACTCAACACAATTTCAAACACTGCATCCAAACCTTCAGACACTGCAGCTAACAGCTTGGGAGATCCCATAAATAACTTCAGCTTATCTCTCTCTAAGGAAGTTCAGCGGATACTAACAGAGGCTCAAGACCATCCACCAGAAAGGTTTACTTAGCAAAGTGGAAAAGATACAGCAATTGGAATACCAGCAAGGGACATGATGCTTCATTACTGAACATCCCACTTATCTTGGAATATTTGGCAGATATGTTAAAGAACGGCCTCTCATATTCTTCCATAAAGATACATGCATCTGCTATTTCAGCTAGATACAACACTGATCCTCCTGTTTTCTCTCACCCCTTACTAAGACAATTCCTCAGGGGAATCAAGAACATTAAGCCACCAAGAAAGGCCCCAGTGCCAGCCTGGGACCTCAATTTTGTCTTAGAAAAACTGACTCTACCTCCTTTTGAGCCAGCAGCTTCAGTTGACTTCCTGTTGGCAATTACCTCAGCAAGAAGGGTTTCGGAGTTACAGGCCCTAATGGCAATACCACCCTTTATTATTTTCCACAGAGACAGGGTTTCTTTAAGGACCAGCCCTACTTTTATGCCAAAGGTGGTATCTAGGGTTTCTCTAAATCAAGCCATTCATCTGCCTGCTTTCTTCCCCAATCCTGAGAATAAGGGGGAAAGACTTCTGCATACCTTGGACATTCACAGACAACTTCGATACTACCTGGACAGAACCAAGGCCAGTAGGAAGTCTGAACAACTTTTTGTAGCTTACGCCCCTGCAGTCCAGGGAAAAGCAATTTCAAAACAGACTATTTCTAAATGGATTGGACATTGCATCAGATTCTGTTATTCCTTTCATGGAAAGACTGTTCCAGCCAATGTCAGACCACATTCCACCAGAGCTACAGCCACCTCTACAGCATTTTTAAGAGGGGTGCCTATCAAGGACATTCTAGAAGCTGCTACATGGAGCTCCGTGCATACATTCTCCAAACACTACAATCTCCCTCTATACTCCAGATCCAGAGCAGGCTTTGCTTCGGCAGTCCTGCAGGGTTTGATTGCCACACCATCCCTTTCCTAGTGCATACCTCCTCCCCCAGCTAAGCTATGGTATTCTACCCACATGTTATGACTGCAGTTGCATTCTTGAAGGACATAGTACAGTTTTGTACCTACCATAAATGTAGATGTCCGATAGACATGCAACTGCAGTCGGATTTTCCCTCCCTCCATACCCCTCTATGCCTAGGGTCCACTCCTATCCCTGTTACTCTTAGCTGGGGATATCTGTTATGGTGTATTTGTTTTATTGCTCTTTTACTTGTTTGGAATCCTGTTTTTGTCTTCCAATTTGATTACAGCCTTCCTTGGAGGGCACCTGGCATCTGGGGCAAGAAACACTGAAGAAAATGGCGCCGGCTGATGCTTATGTACTCCAGCCGCTCTGACGTCGGAGAGAAATGCGACATCAGCCGACGTCGGACCCAGACTTTGGAATCCGGCCGACCGAGGGCTGCCTGAGGCAGGACAACCCACATGTTATGACTGCAGTTGCATGTCTATCGGACATCTACATTTATGGTAGGTACAAAACTGTACTTTTCTGCTATATGCACCATGGTAAACCTATCCCCAAGGGGATCAGATCTCATTCCACCAGGGCTGCATCTACATCTGCAGCCTTTCTCAGAGGGGTTCCTACCAGAGACATTCTAGAAGCTGCTACCTGGAGCTCAGTTCATATGTTCACCAAACATTACCATTTACCTCTCTTCTCTAAATCCAGAGCTGGCTTTGCCACTGCTATCCTACAGGGCCTTGTAGCTGCTCCTAATGCTGTATAAATCCATCCAGCCAACCATAGCTTTGGGATTCTACCCAGATGTAATGACTGCAACAGTGAAACATGAAGAACATAGTACAGTTGTATACACTTACCATAAATGTAGATGTTTGAGTGTATTCACTGTTGCAGTCCTGGTTACCCACCCTCCAGCCCCCTGTTTTTCTCCTACTATATCTCTCCTTTCTTTTACTATGCTTAAAAGTCCTTTTGGTGTATTTGCTTTTTGTTTGGAGGTATATTTTTTGTGTTTTAATGTTTTAAATTATATATATATATATATATATATATATATATATATATATATATATATATATATATATATATATTTTGCTCCCCATTTGGGGGGACATCTGAGGCAAGAAAAACTGATGTCATGGCGTCGGCTGCATGTTTTATACCCCTGACGACCTGACTTCATGGAAGAAGGGACAGCGACTGATGCAGGACCCAAGACTTTGTTAATCAGGCCGACTGATTACCCAAATGTAATGACTGCAACAGTGAATACACTCGAACATCTACATTTATGGTAAGTGTACACAACTGTACTTCCTTCAGTTCGATTCTTGGCTGAAGTACCTTCTTTGCAGAGTGTGGATGTCATCCTTGTGTTCACATGGCTTTCCTCTGTGTGCTCTGGCTTCCTCCCACATTCCAAAGACGTGTCTGGAGCATTTCTGCCTGGGCCTCCACTGAAAATGGGCTCTATCCTAGTTGGACTTTCCTGGTAAACAAATATTAAATAAAGGAACATTTACTTGCTTCCACTTAAAACTTGTTATTCGATTAAGCTAAGAGTCTTAATCTAGACATTCACCTATGCAAAAGGAAACGAAAACATGCACAGCTCTCATTCTTCCATCTCCAAAATGAAGAGCAGTAGCTCTTATAATGTGGAACAAATGGGCAAAATGTGGAACACACACTCTTGACTTACTAACAACTTAAACTAGGAAAGTCAGTGTGTGTTAAAATATGCTGCTTTTACTTATTAATTAATTTAATTAATTAATTAATTTATTTATTAAAATATCTTTTTATATGATTCATTTCTATCTACTCTGAATTTCAGTTAAAAAAATCCTAACACTGAATGTGTTGACAGATCCTTTCAATGTGGAACTTCGAGGAACATGAACTTTTTAAGACCCCAAATGAGGTGCATTCCTTGTAATGAGGTACACTTGAGAAGTATGAAAATATGTCAAATTTACATATATTATGATCTGTGTACTTTCCACCCCATCCACCATCTCAGCAATCCAAGGTAACAGCCTTTTAACTTAAACATGCTTTTGCCTAGCCTTTTTTCCTCTTTTTGCATTGTAATGCCTACATTTCTTACACTAAAAAAGGAGACATGGAAGAAAAAAGCATGTTATCTTGGTAACTTTATCACTTACAAGATAAACTAAAAAACGCTTTATTATAAAACATGCAATTTATGTTGGGAAAAGTTTAATAGAAATACTGTTAAGAGCAGAAATTTATACTTGGTTACTTTTTTCCTTCCTCTTCATTCCCTTCCATGTCTTTCCAAGCATTTAATGACATGAAGTGAGTCAAATGGCTTTTAGTTCTTCACAAGTTTAACAAAGTTAGCAGTAGTCCACTCTTTCCTCTTATTCAGCCGTATTTGACAAATGTGATTGATGTTTTGCAGTCTCACATTTATTTGCTAATTTCCATGTTGCTTATCTTCCTGTTCACTTCCATGGCACTACAGATAATTTTCCTTTGCAACATTGGAAAAGGTTTCACTGGCAGAGTCTCTCTGTGTGTCTTATTATAAGAAGATTGAGAAACAAAATCTACCTCTGTTTGATGGCTCACTTTGTTGGACAAACATTTATATTTTCTCCTTATTCTGTTCTGCATTTAAAAATGGCTTTGATCCTCCAGGAAAAAGTATTCTGAAGACAGCTGAGTACAGCAGCTGGTATTTCAAACCTGTCTCGACATTCCCTGATCACTGGCATAAATTTGTTTTTCTGCTACCTGTTATGCAGTTAATAAACATTTTCCACAAACATTCTGCTGTCTCCAATTTTTAATACTTTGCCCTTTTGTCACAGTTTTGTCAGGATCAACTCTTTTTGCTGGTAAGTTTGCATCTTTTCTAGTACAGATGTTTGCTGCTTTCTCTATGCCAGGTTTGAAGCATGCACACTGTGTGCCCTTTCAAATAACACTTCCTGCTGTGACATACCAGTTCAGTTGCTTATTTGGACCTTCATAAAGTTAGTACAGTCTGTTCCTTATAGTTTCTCTAGTGCAGCAGAAAATCTCAGATTTTCCTTATGTGCTCTGTCCTTCAATTCTAACATTTTTTGAAACATGTCTTCATGAGCTGTCTCATACTCTGGCAGTCTTTTTTCATTTCGACCCCTGATTTTTGCAGATTTATATTCTCATCTGTATGTCTGTTAAAAGCTTCTTACATTTTTCCAGCGTTTTATTTGAGTTGATGAACTTTAGTGTTTTATTTTAATCAGCTCTGATCAAGCACATTTGACTTGTTTTTCCTGTAGGTTACTGGAAGGGAATCTATGTCTTTCACCAAAGCTGGAGCTTGAATTGCTTTTTGCTGAACAGCTGCATGATTTTTCCCAGTCAGTGTTTTCTTTTCACCTTTTCTTGTTCCTATTTCCTCTATCATAGTTTCTTCTTTGCTGGCATCCTGGCACTGTATTTACTAGCTAGTAACTGAGTTTACTAAATATGACAAGAGTTCCTGGCTCTAGTCTTTCAGATTCTTTTTTCAGACTGGTTGAGCTGACATTAAGCTGGTAATCAGTGTGCAGCCATCTTGGAAAACTTGCAGACTAACTAATTGAACTTTTTAACTCTTAATGCCCATGTGGTGTGGAATGTGTCGCCTCTAACAACCTACACATATCTTGCATTCCAGAGCATTTTCTGAATCATAAACTTAAAAACCAGAAATTCTGAATAAGTGACCGAGATTAATTTCTCTGCTGCAGTAACAAGAAACACAGATGTTCTGTCTCATTCATTGTGCCTTTCCAGTAAAATTTGGGAAACACCCTTGCCTTAGTTTTGTCCACCTCTGGTTGACTTTTTAATATGCGACTCTGGTCCACCATCATTTCTAGTATCCTGTAAGGTTTTGGGTTGTCACTGCTGATGTTCTGCTTGGGGTACCAGAGCTTTATCTTCTCGAAATCATGCATCTGCATAACCTCGGCTTGTAAGCTTAGGGGTATATGGACAAATGTACATTTGTGCCTCATCTGACTATGTCGCTACTAGCCTGAAATGCTGGTCATGCATTTGTCAGACCAATTGCCATTTGGTCATTGGTACCATTGCTTCACTCGATCGTTTATTCAGATAAGTGCCTCGTTGAGAAACCTTCCTTTTTACTCACTCTAATTTTGTTCAAAATTGTTAGATGTCAGCTAGGAGGGGTAAGTGTGAATGCAGTATGCAGATTCCATACATACCAAGTGTCTCTTCTGCCTAGACCTGGTACACTATCACAAATCTTGCTCCACCTGTCAGTCATTCATTCTCAAAACCCTTAGGTCAAGGCTTTCTTCTTTCATTATCTTTCTAGAGATTCACCATCTTAAATGCTTGGCTTAGTCAACAGTGGCAGAGACTGCATCCCCAGACATCCCTCTTCTAACTAAGAAAAAGCTAAGGAGGCCCTGAACTCATCTGCAGTCTAAATATTGAGTCCATACCCGCTGAGGTTGCAGAATCTGTGGTATGCCAGGTTACTTTTCAGTTGCCTACCAAGATTCCATCTGATGCCAGAATGGCTCCTGTGGCATTACAGCCTGCCAATAGTCCAGTGAACCATAACTCATCAGTTCCAAGGGACCTCACGGTGTCTCTCAAATATTGGTTAGGGAAGAGATTTCAGGCACATCAGTAGAGGATAGACATTGTTCTGAACCTCTGCATATCATCCAGTTGGGAATCACACCCAAGGGGGGTGGGGCTAGGCATGTGCCCTCTCCGTCAGCAGCTACAGAAAAGGAGTGGATAAATTTTTCAAATGAGCACATGTTTTTTTCAAAGTTATAGCTTTGAAACCTCCCTCCTTTGGGCATCTACAGCCAAAGGTTACTCATGAAAAGCCTACGTTGGTATCCTCTTCTGAAGAACAACAAGACTGTGATTCTGACAATTCTCTATTATTCTTCTCAACTGCATTCTCCTGGACAAATCTCTCTGAATAAAGAGGACTCTGTCTCTGGATTCCCCTATTGGGGTAGCTTCCTTTGGGGAGACTATTCAAGACATGAAACATTTTAAATGGCAGTCCACTAAGAGTCTCTGATGTTCAGAAGAGGGTACTACAGTCTCATGGAGATGGGCACTCTTGCCCCTTCTCCAGTCCCTCTTGTGTTTGAGGCTTTCCAGGCTGCTTTACAGTCTCACCCACCAGTTCTTAAAAGACCAGACTGGTTTTACAAAGGTGCCTGATGACCTAAAATACTTGTGCAAGAATCCTGTGGCAGACCTCTCGTCACTGTCTCTTGCTTCAGATAAGCCACCTAAGCATTTAGCCAGTGCTAATGCCCTACCTCAGACAAAAATAGTAGGGCTATGGATAGATAGGGAAATAATGTTATACATCTCTTCTGTCCTTGCTTTTAGGGCAAGTAAATAACAGATTTAACTAAATACATGATCTCTGTCCTGCACTCCTTGAATGAAGTTATGCTGGAACCTTCTACGGCAGATTGAAGGCAACAAATGCAGAATCTACTTTTGCAAGCCAGTCAGATAGCCAGACATAGCATTGTGTAGTTATGATGCTGTGGATGCTTGTTCTAGGGCAGCTGCTACTGTGTCTGTTATCTGCAGATATAGATGGCTTTGTAGTCTGTCTATTCCTGAGGATTTCAAATCAAAACAGTCTAACATGGACAAAGACTCACTGTTTGGTCCTTAGGCTATTTAAAACTCTCCAAGACCAACTTAAGACTATGAAAGACGGCAGACAGATTCTACTGTCATTTCCTAGCTACCATAGGAACTACCCATCTGTGTACCTCCTTCATTAGATGGGATCCTAGGACAATTTAGAGACAAAACCCCTTCGGAAAAGGTACTCTGATAAACCACATAGGGAACCTCCATCTGGGAGGCCCCCTTTGGAAACAGAATCTGTGACTGCCTCTGCAGCATGCCTTACCCTCTCCTCAGCCCCATGACTCCTCTTTCCAAAAGACGGTCACTCTCCCTGGCCAGGTGGGGAAGCTGTTATCACAGACTAATGGGTTTGGTCTGTCAAGGTTGTTTATACCATGTCCTAAGAAAATATTCCTCATCTAAAAGGTATGCCACATCATTCTCCCAACCAACTATCCCTTCCTGCCTCCATTGTAAGACCTCCTGCATGAGGGTACCATCGAGCAAGTCAAAAGGACTTCATAGGAGAAAGATTTTACTCCATAATTTTTTTAAGTGCCAGGGAAGGATGGTGAGGACCCATTCTAGGTCCTTTATCTTCTAAACACTTTTCTTGAAAGTACCATGTTTCATAATGCTGTCTCTTCCTCTCTTGCCTTTCATTCTCTCCCTGGCTTTCCCAGTGTCCCCAGATCTGAAGGATGCCTACTTACTTACCCATTCATTATCCTTTCAGGAAATTCCTCATTTTTCAATGGCCGGTCACATTTCCAAATTACTGCTGTGCATTTTGGTCTTTACACAGCATCATGGGTGTTCATTAAGTGTCTAATACAAGTGGTAGCTTTTTTGTCACACTCAGGAATTCAAATTTTTCCCTGCCTGAATGACCTCTTGATTTAGGTTCTCTCTACAATTGCACTTCAGCATCTGCCCATCATCCTTTTAACTCCTGTCACTTCTCTGTTTCACTATAAACTACAAAAACTCCCACATGGTTCACACACAACCTGGTGCAGACAGGACGCACAGAAAATGCAGGCCTTCCCCCAGGAGAAAAGTTACGTCTGTCCAAATTTTCCAAGATTTCTCATTTTGAACACATTTCTCAGCAAGGGAAATGCTAAGAATTTGAGTTTCTGGGCAGCCACCATTCCAATGCTCCCCTTGGCCAGACTTCAGGTACCATTGCATTCTTCATGTAAAGTCTGATCCCCCTCCTCCGTTGTCTCAAAAAGGAGCTGCTTTGGTGGACGGGACAGGTCTTCAGTCCAAGACCTTCTTTCACACCACCACCTCCTCTTCAACAGGTTCACACAGACTCCTTGGATGAGCTGTGGGGGGAGTGGCATGGAAGGATCACATGAAGTGCAAGGTATATGGCAACCAAAGATGTCATGACTGAAGTCACTGTTGCAGCATTGCTGGCATACGGGTTGTCATCACTGATGTCTAACCTGGGTACCAATGCTTTACCTTCCCTAGGTTGTACATCCAATGCATGGCCTCAGCTCATATGCATAAAACTTTACTGCTTGTAACTTGGGGGCTGTACCAGACATGGGAAACTTTTTCCCTTACTTTTATCATAATTCATTGAAAGTGGCGTCAGCCTTGTCCACATGCATTTTCCTTGCCTGTCGTTCCAGCTGGGATGCCAGGATTTTCCCCATTTTGCATGACTCCCTTTCTTTGTGGTAGCATATCACTAAACAAGATTCCATGCATTCCTTCCCTGCTATTCTTTCAAAGGTGACAGTCATGCGCTTGGCAGCTGTTTGTCCAGTATCTTCAGCTGTTGGAGTAGCTGCATTAGCTTTCTGGCCAGTCCCCTCCTGTGATTCCCTGAGCTTGCTCAGTAATTTTCTGTGGTTGTTAACGCACATTAATCATGCCAGGAACATGACAGTCACCAAACTACCTGGAATTTGTAGCACAGATAAGATTTGCACCTGGCAGCAGAAGTGTTTTGAGGAATTAGATCTTGACATGCCTATGGCCAGCTGCCCTTGCAGACACCTGTGGTTGGTGCTACAACTGGGCATGCTGGGGCATGTGCTTCAGCTGTTAAGTGTCCCACTCAATTTTCCAGTAGAATTCAAAGCCCTTTTGTAGTGCTGTAGTTGTGTGCATAAATACAGAAATACATTCAAAATCAAAATAAATCACTGTGGAAAAAATGTGCAATCACCTTTCTTTCATGACTCTAGAAATAGGACACAGGTAGTGTCCTGTTACCATGCAGTCTCTTCTAAGCACCTACTATTTCTTGCTGAGGGCAAACATTCACAGTACTTTCCTGGCAATCTCTAGTCATATGACTAGAGACTGCTAGGCTGGAGCTGGTGATGTGCAAATCTCCAAGAACTGTTTTTAATTTCATCAGGTATGTGTTTTAATATTTAGTTTAAATTTTGGCGCTTGCAGGAAAACCCGATACAGTGGGCAGTGATAACAGAAGATACTGCCATAGCAGCATGCAAAGTTTCTTTCAGTTTAGTTTTACTGCTGTCTGTGCTTGGTCCAAGAGTGGAAACCTATATCTCAAATGTCCTAGCCCTATATTTTAGTCCGCTCCTTATAAAAACTGTGTTTTTTGGCAAGTCTTTGGGGATTACTTGTCACTGTACCTCTTGAGTCCCTCATTTTGAGTCTTAAAATTCTGCTTTCCACATTTTAGGGTTTTGATGCATGTTCTGTCAAGATTTTTTTTTTGTTTACAAATATCCATGGTAAATGATGCCGAAGTATACTGAATCATGTTAATTCATCAAACGAACGTTTTAAATATGAATGAACCGTTAATAGCGTTGCTGTGATTTTCCTAGTTGAGGTTATTAAATGTTTGAGTTTTTTTTGATTGTTTGTTCCACATTTTTCTCACTGAAGGGTGAGTGCTATGTCAGTCAGTAAATAACAGGCATTTTATAGACCATGTTGTCACAAAGTGCATGGTAATGCAAAATGTGTTATTGTAGTAGTTTTAAGTATACAAGAGAAATGTTTAAAATATACACTTGGTATTTTGAGCTAAGAGGTTGAGAGCTGGGTGGGGTCTCTGAAGCAGTGACTTGAAATACATTTCTGTGTTTTTCTTGTTTTTTGCAACCACAATTGATGGCCAGAAGTAGCTGTTTGGGCATGAGAAGGCAGCATAGTTCTCAATAAATGTTCTGTAGTTTGTGTTAAAACTTTTTATTGGTGTACCACATTGAAAGGGGTTGTCATTTATTCATTGTTATGATTTTAACAAATAACGATGGTAAGTAATATGGAGTCGTATTTTTGTAAATATGAAGAAACTATTGCTTTATTTACCATAATGTGCACATCCTGTATGAAGTGTGTAAATGTTCCACATCTTCAGATTTATTTTCCACGTTTTTACGATGAAGGATTGAGAACTATGAAATACAGACAATGAAAGAAAGCAAATAAGAGCAGAGGCTGACCACATTAGTGACCAGTGCTGAAGCTGCATGTTGAAATGTATTACTGTCATTGGTTGGGCTTTCACCTTTTTGGCAGAAAATGTATTTATTTATTTCACATTTATTTGCCAGGAGTGTCCACTGGGCCAAAATTAGCCCATTTTCAGCATAGGCCTGGGGAGAAAAGCCTCAAGTAGACATAAGAACAATATACAGTATACTGGCATAAGTAACATGCAGTAAACTGACATGAGTTATACATACTGTTTAAATTACAAGTTTGAGTAGAGCAAAACTATTAGTTACAGCAAGCCAAAAATGTTTACATATGCAACGAAGTAGTTTAACAGCTGTGACTGTATAATAACATTACATAAAACTCAAATACAGAAGGAGAGAGAAGACTACATTGTAGAGGGTGGTGTACAGTAACAAAGTGATAAACTATAGAATACAGTGGATGAGACATAAGAGATAGAAGGAAGTGTGTTGATGGTGTGAAAGATGGATACGGGTATGAGTGAGAGGGGAACAGATAGGTGTCAGGTTATATGGGGTGTGGAGCAGGAACATTGCCACTGGGCTGATAGTTGAAGATGAAGGGCTTCTTTGAAGGACCTAGTATCACTAGTGGCGCTGAGAGGTGATGGGAGTGAGTTCCAGAGCTTGGCAATGGAGAAAAAGTAGAGTTCTTGGCCGGCAGGGATTGTGGGTTTTTGGACAAGCAGCAGGGTTTCATTTGTTGATCTAAGGAGTCTGTTTGGGTGGTATTGAGTTAGAATGGAGGAAAGGGCTGGACAGTCGAGAGGTTTATAGATAATTTTGTGAGCAATAGTGAGTTGTTGGTGAACAAGGTATTGTAGTTCAAGCCACTTGAGTGAAAGAAGTGAGGAACAGTGGTGGGAGGAGTAGGTGGCACTAGTTGCAAATCTGGCGATTTTGTTGTAACAGGTTTCCATTTTGGTTTTTAAGGATGTGTGAATGTTGGTGAGAAGGGGGCACCATATAGTAGGGATGGTAATAGGAAGGTAGAGGCCAAGGTTTGTTTGGTAGTGGGGGTAAAGAAGTGTTTGTCTGTAGAGATTTCCTAGCTTTTGGTGTTTTTTTTAAATTCATTATGGATGTGCTGGTCAAAGGTTAGGCTTTTGTCAATGGTGACACCTAACAGTTTGGTATGTGACACAACTTCTAAGGTGGTTTTGTTTAGAGAGTGGATTTTAAAGTCTGATTTGTCTTGGGTGTGAAGAGAATACGTTTAGTTTGGTTGTTATCCAGTTTTCAATGGAGGAGAATGCTTGCTGAGTGTGTGTAAGTAGTTTGGGTATGGTCTTGGAGGTGGAAATTGTTGAATCGTCTGCATATTGAGTAACAGTGTTGTTGGGAACACGAGTGAAAATCATTGATAAAAATACTGAAAAGTAGAGGGTGTAATATAGATCCTTGAGGGACTCCAGTGGGAGTTGCTAGGAATGGTGAGGTGGAGTTAAGCCATCTAGTGGATTGTTTCTGTTGGACAGGTAGTTGGAAAACCAGAGTAGAGTTGATGGGGACATGCCCAGAGTGGAAAACTTGGAGAGGAGAAGAGAGTGAGAGATGGTGTCAAATCCCTTAGATAGATCAAGGAAGAGGGAGGACACAAGTTTTCCTTCATTACGTGCTTCATTAACAGTATTTGTGAATGATAGGAGAGCAGTGTTAGTACTATGAGTGGGGCGGAAACCGTGTTGACAGAGAGCTAGAAGATTATTGTTCAGAATGTATAGCTGGAGCTGTGAGTGTATGCATTTTTCTAAGATTTTAGAAATGGGGGATAATATAGCTATAGGATGGAAGCTAGAGGTGTCAGAGCTATTACCACCTTTATGTAGGAGAAGAATGTATGCTTTTTTCCAGATGGTGGGTATATATGATTCCTGGATTGGCCTATTTAATAGTATAGAGATGGGTTAGGATATGGCTGTAGCTGACAATTTAAGGTATTCCGGGGGTAGGTTGTCAGGGGCGTTGCTACCTGGTTTTAATTTAAGCAGTAGTTTGGTGATAGTAAAGGTAGGGATAGGAGAGAGGGAAACTGTGGTAGTGGGAGGGCTTGCTGTGGGTGGTCATGGGTGGGGTAGTGATAAGTATGAGATGGTGGGGGTGGGAAGGAGGCAGTTAGTTTGGCTATGGTTTCTACGAAGTTAGAGTTGAAGATAGAGGTGATTTCTGAAGGTGTTTTTTCAGGATGTGGGCAGGGACTGCTTTTTGTACCAGGATTTAATAATGTGGAAATTGAGCTCCAGAATTGTCTTGGATTTTGCTTAAAATTCTGCTGTAACTTAATGTAATGATTTTTTTTGTCATTCATGACTAGACATTTTACTTTATTGTGAAGCTGTCCGTACTGTTGGAGATCAGTGATATTTGTAGTTCTCTGCCATTTTTTCCAGGTTTTGTCTCTAGTGATCATGGCCTGCTTGGTACATTTAGAGAGCCAGATGATTTTACTCTCTTGGAATGGGGAGGAGCATGGGAATTCAGAACTTCTAGGAAGGTTGAGTTAAAAAATTCAAGTGCTTCATCTAGTGGAAGGGTTTTTAGAATATTCCAGTTAATAGATTTTAGATGGTCTTTAAAGGTATTTTGGTTAAAATTAGTAAGGGTTATCTGTAATATGTAGTGATGTAGGTTGGGTAGTTGGGAAGTTTTATGTATAGCGTAGGCTGGCTGATGGTTGTTGATATTGCAGGGAAGGGTGCCTATTTTGGAGAACTTGTTGTGGTCTAAAACTAGGATCCAGTCTATGATTGAGCTGCCAATGTTGGTTTTTGCTGCTCTGGTTATATCTTTGATTAGTTGGGTAAAGTTGTCGAGGTTGATACTAGGGGGTAATGAGCTTGATACTAGGGGGTATTGAGCTATCTGGTTGATTCAGCCAGTTTATATTACGTCGCCAAGTATGATTGTTTCATTGTTAATTTTTGTGGCGATCCAAGCTAATATTTCCTCAAGAATGGGAGTATTGCTCCATGGGGTAGGTATATTGTAGTTAAGTATATGCTTTTGCAATCATTAAGTTTTAGAAAGGTGATTATTTTATTTATTTATAAGTAGATCAAACTTTTTAACAGAGAACAAAACACAAACAAATCAAAATGTCCCAACAGAATACAGATTGTCTTAACTAACTTAAGTAGGTTACAGTAAGATTAAGATCAAAGTTCACGTTATGTGGTTGAGGAGATAAATTCAGGCACAAGAAAATACAGTTGAGTAAAGGATATCTGAAGTGTAGGTATGTAAAATTAATCATTGATCAGAGGTAGGAAAGCAGGTTAGAAGGTAAGGAGAAAAGTTGGTAGTAAAACTTGTTTAGATAGGGTAATGGTATTTAATCAAGTTAACTGTTAAGAAAGTAAAGTTAAACAGGAGAGTGAGGTGATTAGTATTTCTGCATTTGAGAATTGAGGAATAGGGGAAGAGTAGGGAATAATAGAGAGGTTGTGTAGGAAGAGCAGGGTGATGTCTCCTCCTTTTTTGCGGGGTCTGTCTGCTCTAAGGCATGAGTACCCTGGAGGAAGGAATTCAGAGTCCTTGATATATGGTTTTAGCCAGGTTTCGGTAGGGGCAAGTATATCTGGTTTAGTTTAGGATATCCTGGCATCGACTCAGGAATTTTGTTCCTGATACTTTGGAAGTTGATAGTGGTAAAGTTTAGTGATCTGTGGAAATAGGTGGGGTTCTGGGTGGAAGAACTGGATCCGGGGTTAGGGTGAACATCTCCACATAGAGAGAGAAAGAGTTTAGAGATGGGGGGAATAACTACAGATCGTTGCATGTCACATAAGACTGGTTCCTATTTGCTAATGGGAAGGGGGTGGGGGATAATGGGAAGGGGGTGGGGTGGGGTGATCATAAGAGAAAAATTTGGTTTTAGAGAATGAGTGGGTTGGTTTGGAAAACGTTAGAGCATATGTCAGAATAGGATGTTAGTGTAGGGGAGTGTTATGTCTGTGACTGTTGATGTCTTAGAGGGTAGATAAGGTGTTTTAAGAGATGGTAGATTTATAAGTATGGTTAGTATTAGAGAGTGTAAGGTGATATATGGAGGAGTGAAGGAGAGGCATAGCGATGAAACAGTTATGTGATTATGTGGGTTTGGTGTATGGGTGGATACAGGAATGTGAGGGGAAAATATATTTATTGGCATGGAAGTGGAGTGAGTTGGGATTAGGGGAAAGGAAGTGAGGTTAGATTAAGTAGTAGGGGGTGTGGTTTATGTAGATATAAATGTAATTGATATGGGGGTGGGTGAGAATGGGGATAGGGTAGGGGAGCAGAGTGAGCCTGAGCGGAGCAGGAACCAATCCGGCTGAAGGAGGCAAGAGTCCTGAAGAAAAAAACAATCAGGAACAGCACTCGACTTGAGTTCTCAGGTCAGTTTTAATTCAGTTTTATCGGGAAAAACGCAAAACTTGTACTTTGGGGTATACAGTAAGAAATAGGGACAATGCTTCAGTGTAGGCAGGATATTTTACTTGTACGCCTAACTTGGATAAATGCAATTTCCTGAAAAGCATTCCTTATGCTCTCGAGGTCTAAACTGTGGTTTCCTGATTTCTTTTGGATTAGGTTTATTGGGAGTAAATTAGCTTTGTATTGCAGTGCCATCTGGTGGCAGAGAAGGGGAATCCCGTGTAATATCCATGGTTGCCTAAAACATGAATGGGGAGAACTATACGATCAGGAGTAGGGATGGTCCTTGCGGGTATGCAAGCCAGAATAAGAACAGTACACAAGGAATGAAAAACAAAAAACAGTGAAATTGTAAGCTAACAGGTTTTAATCTTTGTAAACCTACACTTTTGCTAAGTTTAGGATGGGTCGTTATGAAGACTGCAGAGTGGGTGACACTGATTCCAAACCATTGTCGAGGACTTTGGTACAGCAGAGCAAAGAAGGGCTGCCCGTTTTCTTGTGGGAGAGTGACCAGTACTTTTCTTGAGTTTAGGATGGGTTGTCCTTGAAGACTGCAGGGAGGGTGACACTGATTCCAAACAATTGTCGTCAAGGACCTTTGGCACAGCAGAGCAAAGAAGGGCTGCTCATTTCTTTATGGGAGAGTGTCCAGTTGGCTAGCATAACCATACAGGGGACCTGAGAGATGTCCAGGAGGAGTGGATGGTGTGAGCGATAACAACATTACACACTGCCCACAGCACAAAAACACATTTTTTTTTAATTTAATTTTATGGCAGTCATCTTTGGGGTTTAAGGACCCCAAAACAGTGAGTGGGAGTGCTTTACTGTAGCTTGTTTGTCTTCTGAATGAGATGTCAGCAGGTATGACTGTTCATTGGCCGGTGATATATGAAAACAAAAGAAAATTTCAGGATCATTTTGGAGTGATTATTGGTTGGGGGAAGTATCTGTCAAAGAGCTGCATGACCATTATATTAATGTAATTCCTTCTCAACCAAAGGTAGTGTACGGTCTCCAGCAAGCATGTTACACTTTGCCACAATGATTGTGTTTTGCATTTTGCTGCCAAGTCTCTTCTTAGAAGCTCCTGACTTTCCTGAATTGTCTTGGGGGAAATGACATAAAGCTTCAAAAAAAAAAAAAAAAAAAAATATATATATACATATATATATATATATATATATATATATATATATATACACATATATACACACACACACACACACACACACATATATATATATACACACACATGCACACACACATATATAACTATATGTCTATATATGTATCTATCTCTCTCTCTCTATATATATATATATATATATATATATATATATATATATAGAGAGAGAGAGAGAGTATATCCAGCAATTCAGAAGGCTTTTGTTCCAACAAAAGCCACTTGTACTCTGGACGTATCCTCCTCAGAATGGAAGTTAACTAAATAAAATAGTGATCTGTTTGGTAAAAGTTAGAGAATATAAGTGTAGTTACACGTGGAAGACTTAAATTATGTAGCTTAACATTCAGTTGCAGGAAATTCATTTGCTTGAAGCTTGAATAATGAAATTTTTTTTGAAGAAAGTTGTAAAAAGGTAGAATAGACAAAGTTCTGCAGGAAGATGTGATAGCGAGTTTTGGAGTAAGAAACTGGTCATTCGCATAGAAGTTTAAGACCGTAAGCTGTTAATTAGCAACTTCCTTTAGTCCAGACTTTGATCCCCTCAGTTTTCATTTGCCTGCTTTGTGACTGAGAGACTTAACTAGGCAGTGCTCCTGGGATGAGTCTGAAAAAGGTCCATGGAGATCTAAAGCTCTCCCCTGTTCCACAGGCAAATAAATGAAAATCTGTAAGATTGTACAGAAAATCCCTTAGTACTGTTAACAGGGAGTGAGGAGAAGCAACATTTCAGGCTAGCAATTCATGAAACCAAGAGTTCTACAGATGAGGTGAATGGTCTGGAGCTGGTATCTGCTGGAAAGTGCCTTAGTGCAAAGTGTTTCTCAGGTAAGCAGCAAACCTGGCGGCTCTTAGATGGCATAAAGCTCCGCAGATCCTGTTTGGCAGACTACAAGAGCAACAGAAGGAGAGAAAGAGAGAGAGACTTTTAAGTGCCTCCATTTTGATTTTTTCTGATTATACTGCTTTCTGCACTTGATTTAAGTCATTTTTTTTCATTTAACTACATTTATTTTAACTGTATTTGCTTTGATATTGCTACATACTCAAATGTGCTAGCTTGCACTGCATTTAAATATTTTTATTACTGTTTTAACTGTTTTTTTCTGCAAAAAAAAAAAAAGTTCTAAGCTTATTTCCTGCATTTCCTGTTACTAGAGTAGTACAGATCCAGATTTGCTATATCCAGGACTGTTTTGTAAGTTTCTGAGTTCCCCAGACCTTTCTGTGTTGGAAGGAAGCCTTCCAGCTTATCAGTGGGAGTGGTAAGCACTAGGTAGCCTATCTACCATAAGAGGAGTGGTTTCTGGCTCTGTAATTTTAGTTTATTGGTCATTTGGGCAGTTTTTCTGTCCCTTTCAACTTTCTGGTTTAAAAGCACTTGTTTGCGTGCTGCGCAGTGCTGCTAAGCTGGGATAAACTATTACTAGTGCCAGAAAGTCTGCTCTTCAATTTTTTCCCCTTAGAGCTTGCTAGTTCTCTTCTCTCTTGCACTTTACCTTATTCGCCTAGCACTTCATTAGGTTTTTTTTGTAGCAATTATTGTAGCACACACAAGTGCTGTCAGCAGTAGATGTCCTATAAGGAAATAGCTCCATTACTTAGTAATGATGACCATCCCTCCTGGCATGTCTAAAGGTCAGTTCCCTGTGCTTTCTCCTATTAACTGGTGAAATTGGGCATTCTGAGGCAGTGTAGCAACTGCCTCATGTACACAGACAACCCTCTCTTTTTACCTCCCAACACTCAGACTTGTGAGAGATGCACTTATACCTCCAAATTGGAAGCCATGCACTCTCCAGCCAAGACCGGAATAGCTGGTCAAGAGGGGAAGGTCAACACCTGCACCACACCACATGGAACACGCAGCCCTCCAGAACATCCACCAACATAACCCTCACAAAAAACACAAACCACACACCCACCCTCATGGAGATTGTCAGTAGAAATATACCCAAACAGCAGAGACCTCCAAGGCATTAGTGCACTCGACCACCACAACACAGCACAAACCAATAGAGACGCAACTCACCTACACAGTGTACCCCTCAACCTAAGCCCCTAAGGCAAAACAGCTTGCCCAATACAATAATCATAGGTGACTCAATAGCGAGGCACACTGATGTCCCACTCGCTAGGAGAAGTTAACAGTCTTCTGTCTATCAGGTGCCAGAATCCAACACATAACACATGGACTCAGGTCACTCCACAAGAAGTGCAAGTATGACACTCTCATTGTCCATGTGGGTGTGAATGACCTGAGAACCACCTCCCTGGACTACATGAATAGAGACATGGTGGAGCTCTCAGATTGCGGCCCAGGCAGGTATGACTCTAGCCCTGAGCAGCATCCTACTGTCGCCCAGAATACCACCACAGTTCAAAGAGAAAATATTGACTTCAATTGGCTGTTTCTGGTGTCATTCTGAGGATCCAGTATCTACCTGCTTGGGATGACATGATTGACAGACCTCGATACTTTGCCAGAGATGGCCTTTATCTGTCATCCCTGGGTTTCCGGGTACTGACTAAGGCCCTTGCCACCCCCCTATAGTGCCTTTTTTAGACTGTGTCCAGAAGACCAAATTACCATTGTAACAGCTATAAATAAATAGTCTGAGAGTCATGCTGCTCAGTGCTAGAAGTTTAAATCTCAAGATGCACTCGCTCGAAGCACGTCTCAAAATGAAGAACATCGACATTTGTGCTGTAACTGTGACCTGGTTTAAAGTAGCATAAAGCACCCCTGCGCTACCAGGCTATAATTCATTACACACCTTTTGGCCCCAGAACATGGATCGAAGCTCCAAAGGTGGTGGTGTCTCCGTATTAATTAAGGATATGCACACCTCAAGACTAGAAGCCCAGCATAACGCATCTGAGATATTCCAGGTACAACTAACATTGGGTAAGATGACGATTCAGGTCGTAACCTCCTGCAGGTCCCCAACCATGTCTCAAGACCCACTCCACATTCCTAAGCTCCTTGGAAACTATTAAGATCCAACCCAACACCCGCATACTAGGTGACTTCAACTACCCCTCCATCAACTGGGAAAAGTATTCATGCACCAATGTACTGGCCCAACACTTCCTGGAATTGATCAGTTCCAATGCCCTGGACCAGCTCATTCTTACCCCCACTAGAAGAAGCAACATCCTTGACCTGATTATTATTAACATGGGCAACCATTGGTCTACACCAATAGTCAATTCCTCCTTGGTTAGATCCGACAATGAACTAATCACCATGAAAATCCACATCTCACCCACACACCCCGCAAAGGTATCCACCATGAAAACTTCTCCAAAGCTGACTTTGGACTCCTAAGAAAAGAAGTGGCTAACTTCATGGCACCCATGCCAGTAGAAAATAGATGCATGACTGCCGAATCATACACCAATGCACTGTACGAACATGTACATAAATGCATGGAACTAGCCATATCCTCCAAAAAAAGGAAGCCAATCTGGTGGTCCCCTGCCATTAGTAAACACTCCAGTAGAAGGAAGAAACTGTTGCAGGAAAAAGGTTAAGCCCCAAGACTGGAAAAATTCCCTTACTAGCCTCAACAAAAAGTTGAAATCCCTCACCAAAACCTCCAAAGCCAGCTACGAAGGCAGAATTGCTGCTGACACTAAAAATAACTACAAAGCATTCTGTAGTTATATCAAGAATCTCCACGACAGTACCCAGATTTGCTCTGAGTTACTGCACAATGGTACCTCCTATACTGAGCCAACAAATGTTGCTAACTTACTGTCTGACAGATTCATTGCCAACTTTACCCCTCCCCCGCATGACCAATCTCAGTACGTGAAGAATGCCAGGCACCCAGGATTACTCCAGCACAGGTTAAAGCTGAATTGTCCAAGGCCAAGAATACAGCTTCCATGGGACCCGACAATATTCCTGGCTGTGTTCTACATCCATGTCTGAAATTTCAAAACATTCCAAGTATCCCGGACCAGCAGATCAGTAGCCAGCACTGGGACTGGCACTGTCCCTATTGCTTGGGAAAGACCCATGACATGAGACATTGCCACAAGTGCCAAAACCTAACATAGCAGAGACAACAGCACCTTAGCACCTGATAAGAAGTCTAAAGCTTTGAACAGGATGGAAAATATTTCCTCCTCTTCCACCTTGGTATTTGAATCTTTGACACCTTCTTTTGGGGATGGCTATTTCCACATCAGGACCTAAATTCTGTCCATTTAGATGCCTTTCTTCTGCTGGACTTTTCAGTGAGCATTTTAGAGGTGTTGGAAACTCCAAGGAAGCCTTCCACTTGTCAGACATTTTAATAATGTAGAAAACATCCTATCCCTGGTAGGAGAAGTGTCCTGTGGCACTGAAATTTTGTTTTTAAACTTAATGTGTTGATCAAGGGGCCTTGCTGTCAGATTGTAGGCATGGCTGGTTATGTAGCTCTAAAGTTAAATTCCTGAAAGATGTTTTTATTGCCAGCACCAGAGCAGCATGCCTTTATTTATAGAGAATTCTTTTTGTTTTTTCAAAAGCATCAGTGAACTTAGAGAACACATGTTTCATCCTAAAAGGGGGTTCAGCACATTCCTTAAACCAGTCTTGTAATAGCTACCTGTTTTCTTTACTGAGGTAAGAATGCAGGAGAGTGCCTCTCCTATCTCGAATGTACAGTATGTGCATGTTGTAACTGAGAAGACTACTTGAGTTCATGAAGGTGAGTAGGTGTTACGTCTCCATTAAAACCAGTAGAGCTTGTAGTGGTAGCTGTTTGCCAGCTAGACTGTGTTCTCCCAGGAGGTACCTGAACCGAAAACTCATTGGAAGATGATGAAGCTGTAAAGATCACCTAGTGAGTTTGTTGTAGATATTTCTCTTGAGGTCACTGTGTTACACATTCTAAAACTTATTGCTTTGGACCATAAGTCCAAAATCCATGGCCTCCTTTGTTATGTTGTTACTATAGGCCTCTTGCCTTTAGTCATTCCTTGAGCCTCTCTGGAAATTTAACATTTTACTGCTTGGGATTCTTAGCAGTTCTCAGGATGGGGATTGATACAATGGTTATGGTATTTACTTCACAGACGAGATACAGGGATTGATTCTCTCCTTTGGAAGAGAATTGACTAGGCTTTAAATGACCCACAAGGCAACTAGCCTAGCTACATACCTGTGAAGCTGAAGGAGGCCTCTGGAGTTGAGAATGTAGCATTGATGTATTCACCATATTAGCTAGGAAGTCTGTCTTTCCTCTTTGTCAAGATGGGCTACGCATGTTCCAGCGTTATACATATTTTGTTTTAACCAGGCATTTGCCCAGTTCTTGTATACATATTTATATTTCCATTTCTTTGTTTCTGTCTTGGTGGTTGTGACAGTTTAATGCAAAAAATGAGGTGGGTGAAGCTGAGAAATGTTTGGATGACAACACACCCACCTAACCTCACATTTATGTGATAAGTACAAACGGAGGAAAGCTTGCCCCTCCCAACCTGAATTAAGTGCAGGGATTCTGGCTGCACAGTGGTGCAGAGGTTAACTTTGTTGCCTCACAGCAAGAGGTTCTCCAGTTCCATTCTCGACTGGGGTGCCTTCTGTGCAGAGTCTGCATGTCCTCCCTGCATTCTCGTGGGTTTCCTCCCACATTCCAAAGACTCTGTTAGGAACGTTTCTCCCCAGGCCTCTGCTGAAAATAGGCACTGCCCCAATCAGACTTTCCCTGTCAACAAATGTTAAATAAATAAAAATAAATAAAAACTTGGAATTGTGCTGAGATGGGGATGTTAGAGAAGTAGGTATCTCGGCAGTTTCCCACTTCAGACGGCCACCTCTGTAGATTAGCTTATATAGTAAGTACACATTTTTCTCATAAAATATTGACTGTCTAGATATTAAGACTATGGAAATTAATTTTTTTCTTTTTTTTTTCTCTCCTCTTGCTTTTCCTGCTATATAGTCGGGGTAGCTTAGGCAGGGAAAAGAGTGAAAAGACATTGCCATCTTCTGCTACGTCTTCTCGTCCAAGCACATTTTCACGAGGGAGCAGTAGTAAAGAGCTGACAAAAAATCAGTCCCAGGAGGAGTTGCCCAAGGAAACTCTGGAGACTGTAAGGCACACGATTGGAAACACAGAAGACCGGAGTGGCACAGAATCAGAGCGGAGCAGAAGCAAGGAGGCTGGTAAGTTTTAAGCACTTCTGTCATGAAGTGGTCCATTTGGTTTCATTAGTAGCTTTTTTTTAAAACAGACACTAGTATTGTAGATGCTTTTGATCTTGATGGATGCTGATTTATCAGATAGTTTTGCAAGAATCTAGCCAAACATTGGAAGTGCATCCTCTCTGAGCATAGACATACTTGCCAGAATTTGCTTTTTTGTCATCTGTTCACTTGTCTCAGACTGTAGGGGAATTTGTCAACTGTTGGTACATTATATTCTCCCTAAAATAGTGAAATCTGTGAGCACATTTCCAGATGGGTATAACCTTTTTTCTTCACTTTAACTTGTTTTGCCTCTTCCATTTGTCTTTTGTGCTTGACTTTTGATGTCTGCGTGCGAAGTTGTTTGCAAGTGACCTTCACTATGGGTTCATTGCCATCCTGAAAACTGGGTATTGACATCTTGCTTGTCTGACCTTTGGATTGCTGTGGCTGCAATAAGAATGGTGTTTTTTTTTTTTTTTGGAAAAAGAGAGCCCATCTTCGACCATATATTCCTTGCCCTGCTACCCTCAATGACCAAGTCTAGAAATGGGACTGATATCACTAATAGATGAAGTCAGTACTCTTGTTTTGGACCCTGTCAGACTGGCTGATGAAAAATGTTATATAATCTTTATAAAGAATGACAGGGTGCCATTAGGTTTCATCTGACATTTAAAGAATGTGTTACCTACTGTGTTACCATCAGTGTTTTTAACATCTTATGTCACAGTTTAAAATCTGCAAAACATGTGCAATGTAATGGTCCGGGTAGTATATGTATTTATGTACTTTTTGTGCATTCGTGCAATTGTTTACCTATTCTAGCAGTCTGGTAGCAGATGCCCCTTCACCTTTCTTTGCAAGTCTGCCAGGGCTTGACATCCATTTTGTCAGTATTACTCTGGGATTCATTGACCATTTCATGTACAGGATTGTTATGGGTTTACCTTCTTCACCCTAACCTGATTGTCCCCTTGTATTCAGCATTAATCAGACTAGCTGTAGAATGCAGCACCCTGTTTGGGATGTGTTTCACCAGACACACCAAACAGTTGGAAAGACCGCAGAGGTTCCTAACAAGAGTGTAACAGACTGAAAATTCCTAATCTTCCAGAAAAGGCTTGAAACACTGTCCAATTTTTTATTTCTTGTATGCTCTTCAGAGAAGATCTGCACCTTGCCTTCAGGATCTCAAAACAGCAGAGCAAGGCATCTAAACCTGCTTCAGCAGATAAACAAGCAAGGTGGCAACACAGATTACTCAACATCTCCCTCTCCTCTGTAATAGACTCCCCCTGCAAATAAAGCAGTGTGTTTACTGTATCCTCCTTCAAATGGAACCTTAATAATTTAATGGATAGTCGTAGATTTGAACCCGAGCTTTACTAGCTTAGCCTTCATAGGTGATTACTAGGCTAACGACACCAAGGGGCTTTTTAAGCCTAGCCATGCATCCCAAATCTCTGACAAGTTCAGATACCCTTGATAAGTGTAAGCATGGGCCTGGGGAGAGATAAACCATTTACAGCTTACCTGTTTGCATTAGAGACATAGGTGCCAAACCAGGGATGAATTTCCCGGTTTCCCGTCCCAATTGTCCAAGTTGCACTTGAATTGCATTAGGGAGGAACTCTGCTCCCCATGGATGGGGGAGCCTGTTCCATAGACTGGGTAGTCTCTGAGATACATACTTGTCTCTCCAGCAGTTCCTATTTATATCACAGGCAAGGTTTAAGTCTTTAGAATTGGTAATTCTGGAACTGTTTGTTTCATGGATATGCAGGAGGTCCATCAGAGTGGGGTCTGACAATGTCCTGTATGCCAAGCATAGATCTCCCCTCGACACAAGCATCCTCCAAAAGGGCCTCATAGAAACAGACAACTGGTGCCAGAGCCATGGCCTCAAGCTAAACGCCAAAAAGTGTATAGTCATCCCCTTTGGCAAAAACAAAGTGCCCACAAATTACCACATAGGTGGTAATCCATTAAGTACAGAAGAAGTCATTAGGGACCTGGGGACCCAAGTTGATAGCAATCTCTCATTTGACAACCACATGGCCAAAGTGGTTAGAAAAACATTTTATATAGCCCACCTAATCATGAAGGGATTCACATCTAGATCAGGGAGGTCATCGTGCCACTTTACTCATCCCTCATCAGGCCCATAAATGAGTACAATGCCCTTTTGGGATGTACCTTACCAGACACCTGCAGCAACTGGAAAGACCCCAAAAGTACCTCACCAAGAGGATCAAAGGGCTCAAACAGATGCCATATGCTGCCCGGTTAAAGAAACTCCAGCTCTACTCAGTGGCATACCGCCTGCTCAGAGGCGATCTGTGCCTGACGATAAAGCCATGTCCAACCCGAATTAATGGACATGCTGCACCTCAGAAAATCCAAATCCCATCGAGCTACGCGCTCGAGAGACTTGAACCTCAGCACTGAAATAAATAGGACATGCTGGAGGGACAGATTCATAACCCAGAGGCTCCCTTCACTCTGGAATAAAATCCCAGTCCAAGTTAGGCAGAGTCCCACATTGACTCTCTTCAAGAGGAATCTTGATGAGTGGATGGGAGATCGTAGGTTTACCCCGGCTATCACTTCTGTGTCACTGTTAGACAGAGGCACAGTATACTTACCTCAAAAAAAGGCATAGCAAAATTAATTTAAAATGGGTGGCAAAAACCAAACACACTCTGGCTAGGCTTATAAATGCCCTAGGGCAGATAGCCTAGTATGAACCTATGAACCTAAAAGCCTGTAGGAGACAGAATACAGGGATAGGGCATTGGTGCAGTCTGCATAGGACATATTACTTATGTCCTGCATTCTTTTAGTGAGGAACCTCTGTGGGCATTCCAATTGTTAGCTTTGCCTGGTTAGGTACATACCAAAGGGCACATTGTACTCAGTGATAGGTCTGATGAATGCCGAATACAATGGAACAATGACTTCCTTGCACGTGGACACCATACCTTTGTTTATAAGTTGGGCAACATAGAATGATTTCCTCACCACTGTAAACACATAATGATCAAAGGCTAGATTACTATTTGTCCCTAAGTCCTTGACTTCTGGGTCAACTGTAAGGGGTGTGTTGTCAATGTGAAAGTCACCAGGGATGTATGACTTCCCAAAGGATATAATGGAGACAGAATGTACAGTCAGCCTAGCCCTCCTTGAGATGGGATGTACAGTCCAAGGTGGGAACTAGGAAGGCGTAATGGTCACAGGACTGGGCAGCCTTGAACTTCAGGTACTTCTGTACAATGAGCCTGACTTCCTGTAGACAGGATAGCAACCCACAACTGCGTCATCCTCCTCCTATAGCCCTAGTTCTGCTACTCCTGCATCATCATCCTGTTTCTGCAGCCCTAGTTCTGCTATTCCTGTATCATCTTCCTCCTCCTCCTGTATCATCCTCCTCCTCCTCCTGCAGCCCTAGTTCTGCTACTCCTCCATCATGATCCTCCTCCTCCTGCAGCCCTAGTTCTGCTACTCCTCCATCATCATCATCATCCTCCTCCTGCAGCCCTATTTCTGCTATTCCTCCGTTATCATCATCCTCCTCCTGCAGTCCTAGTTCTGCTACTCCTCCATCCTCATCCTCCTGCAGCCCTAGTTCTGCTACTCCTGCATCATCCTGTTTCTGCAGCCCAAGTTCTGCTAGTCCTGCATCATCATCCTCCTCCTCTTGCAGCCCTAGTTCTATTACTCCTCTGTCGTCGTCCTCCTCCTGCACCCCTAGTTCTGCTACTCCTCCATCAGCCTCCTCCTGCAGCCCTAGTTCTGCTACTCCTGCATCATCCTCCTCCTGCAGCCCTAATTCTCCTACTCCTGCATCATCATCCTCCTCCTCCTGCAGCCCTAGTTCTGCTACTCCCGCATCATCATCCTCCTCCTCCTGCAGCCCTAATTCACCTACTCCTACATCATCATCCTCCTCCTCCTGCAGCCCTAATTCTCCTACTCCTGCATCATCATCCTCCTCCTCCTGCAGCCCTAATTCTCCTACTCCTGCATCATCATCCTCTTTCTGCAGCCCTAGTTCTCCTCCTCCTGCAGCCCTAGATGTTCATCTTGTTTCACTGTTGCAGTCCTAACCAATGGGTTATCCGGCTCCCGGTATCCCTTGATTGGCTAGAATACCAAAGGTAAGTAAAAATGACATTGGCTGTCAGTTGTAAAGGACGTCAGGGCATCCGATACAAAAAGGAGGCAGCCGTCAATTCCTCAGTCTTCCTTGCCGCAGAGCCCGAAGCAGAAGCATTTCTTGCATGAGTTCCGGTCGACAGTTTACCTTTTTTGTTTCCAGGTACAAAGTTGAAGTCAACTATAGCTAAGTACCCCGTTGGGGATCCTCTTTTCTTGCCTTAACGAATGTCAGAAAAGGTTAATAATTTGTCTTACCTGTGGAAAGCAGATTCCCCATAGAGATTTTCATTCCTGTTGTATTATTTGTTTAGGCCTTGAACACGGCTTTCCTAATTGTGAGCTCTGTGCTTCCTTTAATCCGCATACTATTCGTCTTCGGGCTAAGCTTTTAGCTCAACATTTTGGAGTTTGTTCCAAGTTTGTCAATATGGCGTCCACTGGTCTTCAGGCTTCGGATATCCCCAAGAAACGTAAGGATAAGGACCGTGACAGGCTTCCGAAGGTCAAGTCCTCAGATAAGTTGGTCTGTCATGCGGTAGGCAGTGAGGTGCCTTTGCAGACCCTGCAGACCCTTCAACCGCGGGCCTCGGTTGAGACCATTTCAGAGGCCCCCAGGCCTCCGGCTTCCATTTTGCCTTCTGACCTTCCGCCTGTTGCCTCTTCAGCTGGAGCCAGAGCCACTAAGCTGACTCCAGTGTCCGAGGCCTCCGGTCTTCGTTCCGACAGCAAGCTCATACTACTTCAGCTGCAACTTCAGCAGTTGCCAGGCCTCCCGAGTCCTTCAGACTTGCAGGTAAATCTTCCAGTCATAAGCCTGTGAAGAAACAGGTTCCAGTTTCCTCTCATTCCCCTCATTCTCAAATGGTTAAAATGGCTGATGCCCTTTTGACTCTTATTAGGGGTTCACAGCCTCCTCCTTCAAAAAGAGGTAGGGATGTCTCTCCTGAGGCTTTGTCTTATTCAGGTTCTGATACTTCTAGCATTTCTGTTGATGAAGAGGTTTCTCAGGCTTTCTCTCCTTTTGAGGATTCAGGCGCAGAGGAGTCCATCCCTTCTGCTTCCCCTCCAGAAGATTTCTCTTTTGGTGATACTTTAAATACTCTCATGGAGCATTTTAAATGGGAAAGTCAGGATTATCCCCTTTCTAAGAAAAGGATTAGGGAGGTTTTGGATTTGCCTCAGCATAAGCCTCTGGCTATTCCACTTGTGTTGGAAGTGGTTGATGATGTTTTTAGAGTCCCTGATTCTCATTTGTTTCTTTTCAGGAATCCGTTGGCTGATCCAGAGGTTTTCTCAAGTTCCTAAAGGAGTTAACGCCACTGTTACTAAAAATCCTGTTCCTTCTGACAGGGAATCTAGGAACTTAGGTGGAGTAAATTGGTTTATACATCTGCCACTCTTGCTATTAGGTCTACTAATTGTCTTTTTCATAGGCTGAAGTACCATCAGCACACCTTGGAGGCTATTAAGTCTAGGATAGCAAGTGTACGAAAAACCAAAAACGGACCAGCACAACGATGAAGCAGGCAAAAGTATTTGTTATAGACTGAATATCATAAAACAAAGTAAATAGTAAGCAAACCGGTTTCGGCTGAAATAACAGCCTTCTTCAGTGCTTAAACAAAGTTGAGTAATTAGTTAAACAGCTTGAAACATCCTGGTCTTTTATATATACTCATTTAGAGAGATATTGCCAAAAAAACTTTGTGGATTGTATATGATGCATCCATCTCATAAAAAAATAAAAATAAAGATGAAGAGATGAAGAAATATTAATAAAAAAGGATTGCATAAAAACATTGCATGAAAAACATAGCATGAAAAAGCAGGTTAACAATTATGCCATCTCATTTAATCCAGGTTTGAACAAAGCCCCTAGCCTGGTTATCCACATAGTTTTCATATTATTAAGTTTGTTGTGCCAACCTGCTTTGTAATTCCTATGCATTTGAATTTTATCAATGATACTAAATTTAAAGACAGCCGTGGTATGTTGAATAGTATGATAAGTTGTCAATCTCGCCTTCATTCTTGCTGGATGGGTTCGGAGCCGATCCTCGGCTCCGACTCGGCACTTGCTTTAGCTCGAGAACTCCTTTTACCAGCTCGAGGCAACCCTATATCCCATGATGCAAGGCGGAACTACCTCAGATCTCGTTTGCCGCTTAGCGAAAGAGGTCTCCTTTGCCAGCTGAGGTAAGTTTTTTCTTGTTAAAGAAGAAAAAGTTCAGTTAGGGGTTTATTTTTTCCCTTTAGTGTTAGATTAGCCTGTACTTAGTTACAGCCCACCCTATTCCCTTCCTTTTAAACTTTTATAATAGTTTTCAGTTTAAAGTTTTAGTCAGGCCTAGTTCCCCAAGTTATTCCCTTCCATTGTGTCTGTGTAGGGATTAAGTTGTGTGTTTGTGGGGACTGTTTGTGTCTATCCTTTTTAGGATGTCTAGAGAAGGCAAGGTCTCAGGCTTCAAGAAGTGTGACCAGTGCTGTCAGAAAATGTCCCTGACAGACGGTCACACTTCTTGTGTGTATTGCCTGGGGCCTTTGCACCTGCAGGACTCCTGTGCGTTGTGTCATGCTTTTAGCCAGAGAGTCCTGCAGGAAAGGAGGAACAAATTAATCCTCCGAGGTTTACTTAAACCTGAAGGTTCTCCTCCTAAGCCAGGGGCAGGAAAACCTCTTAAGCCACCGAAGGTTCAGGCTACAGTGTCCAAGCCTCCTCCGGTGGCTCCGGCTCCGTCGGAGCCGATATCGGCTCCGGCTGGAGTCGATACTTCTTCTGTTAGAGTAGTGGGTTCGGTGCCGACCGGCTCCGATACCCTGACTACTGTGGCCTTGTCGGCTCCGGCTGGAGCCGACACTTTATCCAGCATCGGAGCCGAGATATCCTCGGCTCCATCTGGGGTTCAAGGGACTTCGGCTCCGATAGCTTCGACCCGTAAGAGATCCCGGTCCCCTTCGATACTAAGTATTCACTCGGCCCGGGGTCTCCTCTTTGTCGGAGCGGAGCCATCGGAGCCGATCTTCGAGATCTTCCAGGCTGTCTGACCACGATTTGGAGAGGGTGGTAAGCAGGCTGTTGAAGTCTCAGGCACTGACCCAAATGCTCCATAGCCCGTCTCAACAGACTTCGCTATAGCCCCATTCTTGAGATTCCTCCTCCGACTCCACACCAGAGTTCGGAGCCGGAGCTTCTTGGGACAGCGACTGTTTCGATGCCGGAGCCGATACATCCTTCGGCTCCGTCGTCTTCGGCTCTGATCTCCTCCTTGAGACCTTCCTTGGAGGGATCCGGTCGTCGGGTTTCCACTGTCGGCTCCGAGGGGGCTAGTGGCATCGGACCCCTGTCCGCCCCCGCTCTCCCTCTCCGGGCTTCGGCTTTGGTAAGCTCGGCGCCGACATCGGCCTCGGAGCCTTCTCTCTCCTTGGAGCCGACCATTCCTGTTTCTTCGGAGCGGGTGTGTTCAGGTCTCTCGGGGAGAGGAGCCTTTGAGGTGATGAGTGTCCTGGCCTCTGAGCCTGGTCAACGGTCTATCCCTCTAGCTCCTCCCCCATCAGTTCCTGCAGATGCCTCTTGCCAGCCTCTTGCTCTCAGGCCCAGGGATCCATCGCCCCAGGTTTCCCCACTGGGAATTTCCTCCTCTTCCGAGGTTTCTCCTGACCCTGCAGGGGAACCCCTCGAAGAGGACGTAAGAGGAAACACACAGACTCCCCTGAGTCTACTACATCTGATACCGACTTAGATGAGTCTGAGGGTTCCCCACGGTCCCCCTCTGAGGATGTCTCATTTTCAGAGATCCTTGGGCTCCTCAAACAGAGGGGAATTGGCCTCCATTGACCCCTCCGAGGATGAGTCGGTGTACCTGGAGGCTTTTGGATCCCGACCCTCCACCTCCTGGGTGTCTCCGCCTTCGACCCACTCATGCAGGTAGTGGCTCGGAAGGCGTGGGCGGCTCCAGATTCTGTGGAACCTGTCCCCAGGAGACCATCCAAGTTCATCACGGCCCCTTCGGATAAACAGTTCCTGTCCAAAGGTGTCTCTGTGGATGCTATGGTGGTAGCGGCCACTAAGAAGGAACTGGCGGATCCTTCAGTACCTGTCCATCCTCCTAATAAGGATTCTAGGACCATGGACAGGTATGGAAAGCGGATGTTTTCTTCAGCGACCTTTGCTATGCTCGCTGAATTACCTTTGTCACTTCACCAGGCTTCAACGAGATATTCTCAAGGAACTGGGAGAAGTAGTCCAGGATCCTTCTGCTGCTGGGGCTCAGGAAAAGATTGCCTCACAGCTTGCTATCCTGAATTCCATATCTAACTCCTCCATGCGGCTCATATCTTATGCGGCCGATGGAGCGAGCAGGGCCGCAGGCACAGGTATTGCTCTTAGACGCCAAGCCTGGATGCGGCTGTGTAATTTTGCGGACCCCTTTAAGGCGTCCTTCACCAACACCCCCTTTGACGGTTCGGCTTTGTTCGGACCTCAGGTGAAGGATACTTTGATCAGATGTGAGCAGGACGGTGAAACTCTTTCTTCCGTTGGAGTCCAGTTTTCCACTCCTTCTAGACCATATCCCAAGGGTCAGAAGGGGGGGAAGATGTGGTTCCGTAAAGCCCAAGGAGCTACACCGGACACACGTGGTCAGTTTACCCCCAGAAGCAGAGGGGGTAACAATAATAGACGCCGCCCTAGAGGCAGGGGGGGTCCTCAGAACCAGGGCAACAGGGAGTCTCTTCCTGAGAAGCCCTTTCAGCATCCCTGAGGTGTTGCCCGACTGTCCACCCTTGGAGGCAGTCGGGGAAGAATTTCGCTGTACCCAGTAGCCTGGCAATCCCTATCACAAGAGAAGTGGGTACAGTCGATCATATCCGAGGGTTACAAAATCCCTTCGAAGGTTTCCGACCTCTACAATCCCTTCCAGACATCTCACCCGGTCAAAGGGATTTGGCAAGACAGGAAGTTTCAAAACTCCTGGAAAAAGAGCCATCCAAACAGTGCCGGCAGACCAAGTAGGATCCGGCTTCTACTCAAGATTCTTTTGGTCCCCAAAAGGACGGGAGATTGGAGACCAATACTAGACCTAAGCAGACTAAACAAGTCTGTCAAAAAGGCAAGATTCCAGATGGTCACGCTGCAATCCATTCTGCCCTTTCTGGGCAAGGACAACTGGATGTGCTCTATAGACCTTCAAGATGCGTACTATCACATAAAGATTCACAGACGCCCAGAAGGTTTCTCCGCTGGCTGGGAGCCAGTCATTACCAATTCAGAGCACTGCCCTTTGGCCTCACTTCAGCCCCCAGAGTGTTTACCAAATGCATGGCAGTGGTCACAGCTCACCTGAGACGTCGAGGATTCCAGGTGTTTCCTTATTTGGATGACTGGCTCCTCTCCGCCACCTCCAAGCATCAGCTTCTTCGGTCCAGAGACTACACCCTACAGCTTTGCAAGAGTCTAGGAATTTCGGTAAATTTCGAAAAATCCTCTCTGCTGCCTTGCCAATCTATCACCTTTATAGGCGCAGAGTTAAATACCTTCAAAATGTTAGCCAGGCTAACAGATCAAAGGATTCTGGACATCCAGAAATTTGTTCAGCTTCTGTTACAAAGCAACAAGATCAAAGCCAGGTTTGTCTTGAAAGTTCTAGGCCTAATGGCTGCGGCCATTGTTCTTCTTCCACTGGCTCGCTTCCACATGCGTCTCCTGCAGTGGATGTTATTCACGCAGTGGACGTACCACGATCTGCCCATGAGACACGAAATCTTGGTAACACAGTCGTGCAGGGCTCATCTACGATGGTGGAGATCTTCCCCTCTTCTTCATCAGGGCCGACCCTTTGTTCCCCTCCTCCAGTTGCCACAGTCACCACGGATGCCTCTCTGATCGGGTGGGGGGGGGCATTATCAGGGCAGGATGGTCCACGGGACGTGGCAACCCATAGAATACCACCTGCACATAAATGTCCTGGAGATGAGAGCAGTGCTTTTAACGCGTTGCAAGCCCTCGGCGACTTTCTTCCCACAGGGACTATTGCAGTACAGACGGACAACATGTCCGTGGTCTGGTACATCAACAAACAGGGCGGAACCAGGTCCTATCCCTTATGTCGAGAAGCTCTCAGACTTTGGCAATGGGCGATCTCTTCTCAGCGGTTTCTGATAGCAACGCACATCCCGGCAGGTCCAACCTATTGGCGGACAGGCTAAGCAGATCTATTCTGATGCCTCACGAGTGGTCTCTCAATCAATCTGTAGTGGATCAGATTTTTCTGAAGTGGGGCACCCTTGTTGCGATCTTTTCGCTACCCCTCAAAACAGCAAGTGCCCAGATTACTTCACACTATTTCCTCTTCCAGGCCAACCCTTGAGAGACTCTCTAACCCAGGATTGGCCTCGGGACTTCTTTATGCTTTTCCTCCCTTTCCATTGATTCCACAAGACATACAGAAAGAGACGGCTTTGAGAGCCAAATTGATCCTCATTGCTCCATATTGGCCTCGACAAATTTGGTTTCCGTCTCTACATCATCATCTTCTGGTGCAGCCCTGGCATCTGGACCCAGTTCGGATCTTTTGATCCACCAGTCGGGTCAGCAGCACCGGGCCATTCATTCTCTCAACCTCACTGCTTGGTTGCTCCACTTCCTTCCCTAGCCAGGCTACCAATGATTTCTGACTCAGTCAGAGACATTTTAGTGTCTTCTTTAAAGTCGTCCACTAGAACTGTTTATGCTAGCAAGTGGCGACGTTTTTGGGCAAACGCCAGAAATATTGATCCTTTACCGCTCCTGTACATTCTGTTTTGGATTTCCTGGCGGAGGTTTTTCATTCGGGATCTTCGTCATCTACAGTCAAAGTACAACTGGCTGCTATTTCCAAGTATCATGTTGGCTTGCATGACAATAACATCATGTCTCATAGGTTATGCAAAGCCTTTTTAAGAGGAGTTTTTCCTCCTAAAACCGCCTGTGAAACATCCTCCTCCGCAATGGGATCTAAACTTAATGTTGGCATCCCTAATTCTACCTCCTTTCGAACCGTCTGCTACGTGTTCTTTAAAGTTATTGACGTGGAAAACTATATTTTTACTGGCTGTTACTTCTGCAAGAAGAGTTTCTGAGATTCAGGCCCTCTGTATTCGTTCACCTTATCTGTTTTATCATAAGGATAGGGTTTCGCTCAGAACTAACCCTTCCTTTCTTCCCAAGGTTGTATCTCAAACCAATATTAACCAATCTATTGATCTACCAGTTTTCTTTTCTAACTATTCTGACAGAGCTGAACAGAAGCTGCATTTTTTGGATGTTCATCGTCAGCTCAGGTACTACTTGCATAGGACTAAACAAATTAGAAAATCAGACCAATTGTTTGTCTCCTATGCAGAAAACAGGTTAGGTCTTCCAGTTTCTAAAGTGACCTTATCTAGATGGTTGACTTCCACCATTTCCTATGTGTACTCTCTAAGGGGCAAACAACTATCTTCTAAGCCAAAAGCACATTCGACCAGGAGTCTATCCACTTCTGTAGCCTTTCAGGATAGACTTCCCATTGACACTATTTGTGCAGCAGCTACTTGGGCCACGCCTCATACCTTTGTGTCTCATTACAAGTTGGATTTGGCCTCCAGAGATAGGGCCAGTTTTGGTTCCACAGTTCTCAAGAGTCTGTTCCATTGAGCCACCCGGGATACAGGTGCTAGGGACGGTCCCATCCAGCAAGAATGAAGGCGAGATTGACAACTTAACATTTAGAAGTTATGTACCTACCATAACGTTCCATGTTAGTTGTCTTCTCTCGCCTTCTTTCTTGCGTCCTCCCTCCTTCCCCCTGGCCTGGACAGATCTTGGAGAGTTCCTATTAGATTGCTTCCTCTGGAGCATTGTTATGAGGACTTCTTTTAGGAACCATGGTTCCTAATTATGTTAGGATAGTCTTTAGCAGGGTCAGTTAGCTGCCAAACGAGATCTGAGGTAGTTCCGCCTTGCATCATGGGATATAGGGTTGCCTCGAGCTGGTAAAAGGAGTTCTCGAGCTAAAGCAAGTGCCGAGTCGGAGCCGAGGATCGGCTCCGAACCCATCCAGCAAGAAAGAAGGCGAGAGAAGACAACTAACATGGAACGTTATGGTAGGTACATAACTTCTAATTTGTAAAGAGCATTGGACAGACGCTGGTTTCTAATGGCACTGAGGTGTTAACTGATCCTCAGTTTAAATGGTCTGGACGTTTGACCAACATAAAATGATGAACAGGTGCATGTAGCTAAGTAAATGACCCAATCTGAACTGCAGTTGCCAAAAATGTTAATTTGATATACTTTAGATGTATTCTTACTTGAAAATTCTTTGGTTTTAAGAATATGTTGACAGGCACTGCAGTGCCCACAAGGGAAGCAGCCAAGCAATGGGTCACCAAATAAAGTCGTTTGGACAGGTATTGCTGGTGTGTACCTTTTTGTAATGTGTCAACCTTGAATGTATAGTCCTACCCTCCTGTATGAAAAAGCACATTTTTCTGGTAAAATCTCATTCAAAAGTTCATGGGATTTAAGTATATCCCAATGTCTGTCAATGATTTCTCAAAATCTAAATGTATTGTTCCCAAAAGTAGTAACAAATCTGATTGGCTGCCTAGGAATAGAATTTTCATTATGTTCCATATTATGATGTTGTAATAAGGTGGGTCGTGTCACATGTTTAATTTGTTGAATGTTATGAGAGATCTGATGTTTGGGATATCCACGATCAATGAACCTATCTGACAAATCTTGTGCACAGGCTTCATATTGTTCATGTGATGAGCATATGCGTTTCATACGCAGAAATTGGGATTTCGGGATATTTTGGATGATGTGGCGGGGGTGAGAACTGGATGCATGTAGTAATGTGTTATACTGAGGAAACTTCCTATGTACATGTTTAGCTAAAGTATGATCCATCTGTTTGGAAGCAACAACATCCAAGAAAACAATCTCTTCATATTCAATATTTAAGGTAAATTGTATATCCCAAGGGTTGTTGTTGAGATATTTAACAAAATCAGACACATGGTCCTTATCCCCACGCCACACGATCCAACAATCATCTAAATACCTCCTCCAGATGTCAAGATTATTTATATATAAATTGTGATCCACATCATAGATGAATGATTGCTCAAAAAATCCCATGAATAGGTCAGCATATATAGGGGCAAAAGACGCCCCCATTGCCGTCCCCTTAATCTGCCAATAAAGTTGTCCATCAAAGTAAAAAATGTTTTTGCATAACACATAGTCAGCTTTACCAGAAAATTGTTGAAACCAGTTGAATTATAACCCAGATGTATTTAACCAATATGAAATAGCTGTTATTCCGGCATCATGTGGTATACTTGTGTATAAAGATGACACATCTAAAGTACATAGCCACCAGTCGGCTTCCAGTTGTGAGTCCTGAGTGATATTCAGGAACTCAGTAGTATCTTGTATTCTGGATCTAACATGAACCAAAAGGGGTTTCAAATAAAATGTCAGGAAAGCAGAAAGTGGTTCTGTAAGAGAGCCTCTGCCCAAGACGATTGGTCTCCCTGGGGGGTTAATAGAATCTTTATGGATTTTAGGAGGTAAATATAAATACTGGGGCATAGGTTCAGCCACTTTAAGTTGTCTACAAGTCTGTCTACTAATGATCCCATCTTCCATCGCTAAATCCAGTAGAGAATCTATTTGTGCCTTAAAATTGGGTGTAGGATCCACAACCATCTTAATATAAAAACGAGTGTCAGCCAGCTGTCTGTAGGCCTCATCTTTATATGTATTATGATCCATAACCACAACACCCCCTTTGTCAGCCGGAGTGATAACTATTGAATGGTTAAGTTGGAGTTCAGTTAATGCATGTCTCTCAGCTTGAGTAAGGTTATGATGAACAGGTGAGTACCTGTTAGAAAAATGCAAATCTTTAATGACACATTCCTTAAAGATAGAAACATGTTTATCCATAGGCGGTGCAAAATCTGATTTACCAAATTTAAACTCAGATCTTTGAGTAGAGTCTTGGTCTGAAAAAAATTTCTTAAGATTAACCAATCTGCAGAATTCATTAACATCATTTAACAAATTGAATTCAGAAACAGGTGCGGAGGGCACAAAATTCAGACCTTTATTCAGTACTTGAATATGTACAGGTGATAGTTCAAAAGATGAAATGTTATGTACATTGTTCACTATTTCACCATCTGTTGTAAAAGTACCTGTAAACTGGATGTTCCCATGTCTGTTTCTATGCTTTCTGCCCCCCCTGCTTGTCTTATGTCTAAAGGGTCAGACACTTTTCGCTTAGCAGCAGGGGACGCCTGGTGTGAAGGGACATCATAATCAGTAGCTGAGGAATTATCATCCTCTGAAGTCATACTGACTGAAGAATCAGTCCTCCTTAAAATTGACCTGGGCCTTTTTCTGCCTTGATTGCTTTTATTTTTGATTGCTCTATCCATGAACCTGACATTCTTTGATACAACAAAGGGTTTCTCTTTCTCATAATTGGACAAATCCAGATTAAATTTCTGTATTTTTCTCTTAATCAGTTGTTGTTCTAAATTAGCCAAATCTTTGGCCAAAGCTGAAGTATGTTCCTGGAAATAAGTTTCAGTTTGAAATGCCTGAGCCTCCATACAAACTTTGTTAATTTCAACTATTTGTGATTCAATAGTTCTTTCATAGTACCCAATCGAGGTATTTACAAACAACATGGCTGCTTGGTGTTGTGCCAAGGCCCAATCTTGTGATAACTGAACATCAACATTAGAGACAAGAGGTTGTAAATGGATCCTAAGACCTCTAGGAGTAATATCTTTTAATTTATAGGCCTTGAATAACTTCAAATGCCAGATGTTAGACCTAAGATGTTTCATATTTTTGGCCAAATTATGAAAGTTGAATCCACATTTTTGTTTGGAGTCATACTCAATGTTGTTACTTTTGGTTGACCCCCTGTTATGGAAGCCAAATGCTTCCAAATTGTCTTTGTCAGCTGATAGACCTTTCAAGATACCATTAAGGTCCATATTAAAACTGATGTATACAATGCAACAACCAAGCTCTTAAACCTACCAACAAGACTATAGAAGTCTAAAAAAGCAGTGAATATATCACTCACTCTTGGCTATATGGTTACGTATTGCATGTGATCCAATATCTGTAGAACAATATACACCTACAGGGCAAGCAAGTGTGCCTCTGCTGGCAGAGAGTAAGGATGGGTAGGATTTGCCGAATTCTGCCAGTCTTGTCAATAAACATTCTTTACATTGTGATTTTGACATTCAAGAAGCCTCCTCTAGGGCTACAGCTGCTGGCTCTGTTATTAGAAGGCATGCTTGACTCAGGGAGCAGAGCCTGTCAAGGCTAAGCTTTTGGATGTACCTTTGCATAAGGACAGTCTTTTTGGCAGCAAAGCAGAGGAAGCGCTCAAGAAGATGGAAGACCAGGCCAAGTTTATGCAGACAGGTAGACTTTCTGCAAGTTCAGCTCCCTTGCTTTAGCAGGAATTACCCTTCTAAGAGTTGGACGTTCCCTGATACCAGCAGACAGAACCATTCTAGGACTAGAGGTTACAGATCTTCTAGGGGACAGGTGGCTACCCCTCAAAGGTCTAATGGTTGGCAAGCTGCTTCTTCTTCCAAGGTGGGAAGTTCTAAGCCTGCATCTCAATCTAAACATTCCCAATGACTCTGTCCAACCTCTGCCTGTTGTTGCCTGCCCGGAGAGTCCTTTAGGGAGAAAGTTGGCCCTTTTTGCAAATATATGGGCCACCATCACGGATGACAAATGGGTACTCAGAACTGTATCCCTAGGACACAAGTTTTCTTTCCACTTCTTTCCAGTACTCAAAGGATTACCGGGTGCTCCTCCAAACCAAAGGGTAGAAGTAGAAAAGCAATTTTTTGTCTGTTACATCTGGGAGCAATAGAATCGGTTCCTGCTCAGCAGGTAGGCCAGGGTTTCTATTCCAGACTTTTCCTAGTTCTAAAGAAAGAAGGCAACTGGCGTCCTATCCTAGATCTATCCATCCTGAGCTGTTTGTTGATAATTTCAAAGTTCAAAATGGTCACTGTGCATCAGTTGCTGCCAGTGTTGGAAAAGGATTCTTGGCTGGTAACGTTGGATCTCAAAGAAGCTTATCTGCACATCCCTGTCAGGGAAAGTTGCAGGCAATACCTTCGTTTCAGGGTGGGCAAGCAACATTATCAGTTCTCTGTGCTGCCCTTTGGCTTATCTACTGCTCCTAGTTTTCACAGTGCCTGTCTCCAGTCATTGCTTTTTGCAGACAGAAGAAAATTCAGATTTATCCATACTTGGACGAGACTCTAACTCAAGCAAATTCTCAGGAACAGCTGTTAAAGGATGTAGAATTTGTAAAGAATCTTCTCTCTTCCCTGGGTTGCACTCTGAATGAGGAAAAATCAAAAATCGTGCCATCCAAAGAGATAACATTCCTGGGAGCGAGTCTGAACACAGCCGCCCAGATGATATATCTCACCCAGAAGAAGCAGACAGCTCTTTCAGTTTACTTCAAGGAATTGGCAAGCCTGTCCCAGCTCCCTGCAAGGAAATACCTGCAAGCTTTGGGATTCATGACCTCTTGCATTCTCATGATTCCATATGCAAGACTGCATATGAGGAAATTGCAGTGGTATCTCAGGAACATTTGTTGTCAACACACCCAGGACCTGGATGTGATAATTCCGATGCTTCCATGTCTGCAGACAGAGTTTTTGTGGTGGGCAACCACCTGTCTACAAAACAAAGGCATGCCTTTTCTCCCACCCCTTGCCATTCAAGTTCTTACCACATATGCATTGGACTACGCCTGGGGAGCTCACCTGGATGGCAGATGCATACAGGAAAGTTGGAATGCCCAGCAGATGCACCTGCACATAAATTTAAACGAGTTGATGGCAGTCCAGCAGGCCTTGCTAGCTTTCAAGCATCTTCTTTCTCCAGGGACCCTGCTTGTCAGGACAGATAACACCACAGTCATGTGGTACATCAACAAGCAGGGAAGGACTCATTCTTACCTCCTGTGCAAACAGAGCATGAGTCTTTGGTCCATAGCAGCATCCCTGGGTCTGCATCTCCTAGCTCAGTTTCTTCCAGGAAGGCTCATTGTTTTGGTAGACCAGTTGAGCAGTCAGACTCTGGATCCTCATGAGTGGCATCTGAACAGAGCAGTTTTTTACAGCATCATTTAACGTTGAGGCACTCCTCAAGTGGATCTTTTCTCCTCTCCAGACAACCATCTTCTACCTCTTTTTTGCGCCAGACAGCATAACAGCAGAGCCTGGAAAGTGGATGCTCTGTCATTCCCTTGGACGTTGCTGTCAGTTTATGACTTCCCTCCTCTTCCTCTTCTTCCCAGAATATTATTGAAGATCAGGGACGAATGACCAAGGATTATTCTCATAACTGTGGACTGGCCCAGACAGCATTGGTATCCACTGCTTCACAATCTCTCCCAATTTCCTCCTTGACATCTTCCTCTGAAGCCAAATCGTTTGGTTCAGGAAGGGGAAAACATTATACATCCTCATCTTCAGTCTCTCCATTTGACAGCATGGCTCACAGTATGACTCCATCCTTTTCTTCTTCCTTCAGTCTCTCCATTTGGCAGCTTGGCTCATTGTAAACATTTGACATCCTCATCTTCAGTCTCTCCATTTGGCAGCATGGCTCATTGTATGACTCCATCTTTTTCTTCTTCCTTCAGTCCCTCCATTTGGCAGCTTGGCTCATTGTATGACTCCATCCCATCCTCATCTTTAGTCTCTCCATTTGACAGCATGGCTCATTGTATGACTCCATCCTTTTCTTCTTCCTTCAGTCCCTCCATTTGGCAGCTTGGCTCATTGTATGACTCCATCCCATCCTCATCTTTAGTCTCTCCATTTGACAGCATGGCTCATTGTATGACTCCATCCTTTTCTTCTTCCTTCAGTCTCCCCGTTTGGCTCATTGTAAACATTCTACAGCCTCATCTTCAGTCTCTCCATTTGGCAGCTTGGCTCATTGTATGACTCCATCCTTTTCTTCTTCCCTTTCCCAGTAGGTGGTTGACGTGCTGAGGGAGGCTAGGAGGCCTAGCACTAGGAAGTCCTACTCTGGAAAATGGGAAAGATTCTCTCACTGGATGCACGCTAGAGGGAAATCATCTTCTCCGCCTACCCTTCATCTGATCCTGGAATACCTGGCTGATTTGCTTCAGGGTGGTCTTTCTTTTTCCTCTATCAAGATCCATGCTTCAGCCATTTCTGCTCATTGTTCTTTTGAGCAACCCATTTTCTCTTATCCCCTGATGAAAATGTTTCTCAGAGGTGCTTGCAACTTAAAACCTTCCAGAAGGGTGCCTACTCCAGCCTGGGATCTTAATTTTGTTCTAGAGAAACTCACTTTTCCTCCTTTTGAGCCAGCTGCCACTGGAGATTTAAAGTTTCTCTCATGGAAGACTGCCTTCCTCTTGGCTATAACTTCAGCAAGGAGGGTTTCGGAGCTGCATGCTTTGATGGCTTTGGAGCCTTTTCTTATTTTCCATGCAGATAGGGGGTCTCTGAGAATCAACCCATCCTTTATGCCTAAGGTGGTTTCTAGCCTGACTCTGTCAGTCCATACAACTTCCTACCTTCTTTCCTAATCCTCGAAATAGAGGTGAAAGAATCCTACATTCTCTTGATGTGCATAGATAGCTCAGGTTTTACCTGGACATGACTAAAGACCTTCGGAAATCAGCACAGTTGTTGATCAGTTTTGCCCCTGGAGCTCAGGGCAAAGCTATCTCTAAGCAAACCATTTCTTAGTGGATTGCACATTGCCATGAAAGGAATAACAGAAGGTGATACAAAGTTCCTTCTCAGGGGGTTAGGACCCATTCAACTAGAGCAGCTTCCACTTCTACAGCCTTTTTAAGGGGTTTCCCTACTTAAGATATTTTGGAGGCTGCCACATGGCCTTCTGTTCACACTTTCACAAAGCATTATAATTTGTCTTTGTTTTCAAGACCCAGGGCAGGGTTTGCCACTGCTGTTCTGCAGGGCATTATCTCCAGTCCTTGATTCTGTTGGTTCCTCCTCCCTTTTCTCTGGGTTTTGGTAATCAACCCATTGGTTAGGACTGCAACAGTGAAACACGAACATAGTACAGTTGTGTACACTTACCATAAATGTAGATGTTCGAGTGTATTCACTGTTGCAGTCCTGCTTTCCCTCCCTCCTTCCCCCTTTTTCTCGTTTCCTAAGGTACAGGTTAAATTTGGTTTAACCCTTGTTTTCTGGGGACTTCTGACTGTTATGGCAAGAAAGACCGAGGAAGTGACGTCGGCTGCCTTTTTTTGTATCGGACGTCCTGACGTTCTTTACAACCGATGGTAGCCGACGTCATTTTTACTTACCTTTGGTGTTCTGGCCGATCGAGGGCTACCGGTGCTGGATACCCCATTGGTTAGGACTGCAACAGTGAATACACTCGAACATCTACATTTATGGTAAGTATACACAGCTGTACTTTCTGCTACTCCTGCATCATAATCCTCCATCTGTAGCCCTAGTTCTGCCACTCCTGCATCATCATCCTCCTTCTGCAGCCCTAGTTCTGCTACTCCATCATCATGCTGTTTCTGCAGCCCTAGTTCTGCTATTTCTGCATCATCCTCCTCCTCCTCCTGCAGCCCTAGTTCTGCTACTCCTGCAATAATCCTCCTCCTGCAGCCCTAGTTCTGCTACTCCTGCATCGTCATCCTCCATCTGCAGCCCTAGTTCTGCTACTCCTGCATCATCCTCCTCCTCCTGCAGCCCTAGGTCTGGTACTCCTGCATCATCATCCTCCTTCTGCATCCCTAGTTCTGCTACTCCTGCATCATCCTCCTCCTCCTCCTGCAGCCCTAGTTCTGCTACTCCTGCATCATCCTCCTCCTCCTCCTGCAGCCCTAGTTCTGCTACTCTTGCATCATCCTCCTCCTCCTCCTTTTGCAGCCCTAGTTCTGCTACTCCTGCAATCATCCTCCTCCTTTTGCAGCCCTAGTTCTGCTACTCCTGCATCATCATCCTCCTCCTGCAGCCCTAGATGTTCTTCGTGTTTCACTGTTGCAGTCATCACATTTGGGTTATTTGCCTGCGGGTAGCTCTCAGCCGTCCTGAATACCAGTCTTTGGATTTCTGCGTCAGATGCTGTCACTTCTTCCATGACATCAGATCGTCATGGGTATAAAACATGCAGCCGACGCCATTACATTAGTCTTTCTTGCCATGCGGTGCCCGAAGCAGAAGCAGTTCTCAAGTGCCAGTTGGCCGTCTCCTGAAATTTTCGTTTTCGAGTTTCAGACCCGAAGTCTTCAAAAAAGATAAGTACCCCGTTGGGGATCCCTTTTTCTTGCTCTAACTGAAGTCAGAAAAAAATAACAATTGTCTTGCCTGTGGAAAGCAAATACCTCATAGAGATTTGCATTATTACCGTGTTACCTGTTTAGGCCCAGACCACGACGTCCCTCGCTGTCAGTTTTGTGCCTTGTTCAATGCCCAAACTATTCATCGTCATGCTATTTTTGTAGCCAAATACTTTCGTTCTTGATCTCTGTACCCCGAAATGGCTTTCTTAAGCCATCCGACTACCGATCTTCCAAGAAAAGTAAGGATAAAGACAGAGACAGACTGCATAGGTCCAAAACTGACGACGATGCTTCCGTTAAGCTAGTCACCAGTCCACCAGTACTCAGTGAGGCGCTTTCACAGCCCCTGATATTCGCTACTACAATTTCGCAGGCCTCTACTGAGACACATTCGGAGTCTGTTATGCCGCAAGATGCTTCTTCGACTATGGAACCTGCGGATATCTCTACCTTGAATGGGTCTGGAGCTCCTGTGCAGGCACTGGCTTCTGAGGGTGTATTCAGGCGTACAAACTTTCATATTAAAGCGACATCATTTCCAACTAGAATTACCAAATTCCTCAGGCCTAAAACTCATACTATGCGTAGAAAACCGACGACCAAACCGCAGACTCAGGCCCATATGCCTCAAAAACAAATGCTTAGACTGGCTGAAGACTTTATTACCTTAATTAGGGGAAGCCAGCCTTTCCCCTCTGAGACCTAGAACCGATTTTCTTTCTGATTCTTCTGATTAGGAATCTGATATCTCTGCTCCTTTTGATTGCCAGGATTTGCCCTTATCTACTTATGAGGATTCTGATGCAGAGGATTCCATTCCCTCTGCTTCCCCTCCAGAAGTGTTTTCTTTTGGTGAAACCTTGCATACCCTTAGCGAGCATTTCTGCTGGGAAAGCCAGGACTATTCCGAGTCCAAAAAGAGACTTAGGGAATTCTTACTCCTGCCTCAACACAGGCCTCTAGCTATCCCTCCTGTTCTGGCTATTGTAGATGATGTTTTCTTGGAATCTAGCCTTACCCCAGACACTTTACCTCCAGCTCCCAGAAAACCTGACAGGTACTACAGAGTACCTGACTCTCACAAGTTCCTCTTCAAGAATCCTACTGCGGATCCAGAGAGCATTTCCCAAGGACCAAAAGGTATTAAGGCTACTGCTGCCAAAAATCCTACCCCCTTCTGATAGAGATTATAGAAATTTGGACAGATTGGGTAAGAAGGTATACACTGATGCTACTTTGGTCATTAGGGCTTTAAATTGCCAGTTTCATATGTTAAAGTATCAGCAGCATATTATGGTACTACTTAAACAGAAAATTATGTTGATTCGTGACTGCTGAACACAAAGACTTGCAAGATTTAATGCATTCTGCAGAACAAGTTGGTAAACATACTTTGCAATGTGGTTTTGATGCTTTAGAAGCAACTTGCAGGGCTGCCATCACTGGGTCTGTACTTAGAAGGCATGCTTGGCTTAAGCAACAAAACTTGCCAGATCATGTTAAAGCTAAATTGCTGGATGCACCCTTAAACCAAGTCCACCTTTTTGGCAACAAAGCTAAAGTCGTCCTCAAAAGGATGGAGGAAAAAGCTAAATCTATGCAAACTGTTCAAGATTTCGTACAAGTACAGCCTCCCAGATTCAGTATGCATTGGCCTTCAAAGAACTGGTCCTTTCCAGTCCCTTCCAGGCCTTCTCAGTCCAAACCCAGGAACAGCAGACCACCAAGACTTCAGTCTCTGGCTGCGCACAGATCTAAGCAGTGGAGGGCTCCCACTTCCAAAGCAGGGAGTAGTAAGCCACCCCCCTATGGAAAAATGGCACAGTGATTTAACCTTAACTCTTCCAAGCCCTGCTCAACTACTTGGTCCCTTAGGAGGAAAGCTCGCCCTGCATGCAAAAAACTGGGAACTCATTACCCAGGACAAATGGGTTTTGAACATAGTTTCCCGAGGATACAGATTCCACTTCCACACACTACCAATCCCAAATGGTTGGCCAGACCTCCCCCCAAATTAATGGGCGGATGCCCAACAGCAGGTTCTCTCTTCTCAGTATCAGGGCTATTCAGCCTGTCCCAGCAGAACAAAGGGGACAAGGCTTTTATTCAAGACTTTTTCTGGTACCCAGAAAAGAAAACTCCTGGTGTCCCATCCTGGACCTCTCTATTCTCAACACCTTTCTGGTGGTTTCAAAATTCAAAATGCTAACTCTTCAACAGCTTCTTCCTATGCTAGCCAAGGTTGCCTGGCTGGCAACCCTAGACTTAAAGGAAGCTTACCTGCACATCCCAGTAAGAGAATCCTGCAGACAATACCTATGTTTCAGGGCGGGCTCCATGCAGTTACAGTTCTCTGCACTTCCCTTTGGCTTATCTACTGCACCCAGGGTGTTCACAAAGTATCGAGCTCCAGTCATTGCATTTTGCAGGCAGAGAAATATTCAGATTTACCCCTACTTGGACTATTGTCTGATTCAGGCAGACAGCCAGGATTTGCTATTACAACACCTGGCATTTGTAAAGAAACTTCTAACCTCATTGAGGTACACCATCAATGAAAAGAAATATCACCCTAGTACCCTTCCAATAGATTGTATTCCTGGAAGCATGCTTTAACACAACTTCCCAGATGGCATTCCTCACCCCAGAGAAACAAGTTTATTTGACAACCTACTTCAAACTATTGGCCACAAAAAAACAGCTATCTGTAAGGAAAATACTGCAAGCTCTGGGGTTCATGGCCTCTTGCATTCTGCTAATTCCATATGCAAGATTGCAGATGAGGAAACTCCAATGGTATCTAAAAAGTCTATGGTGTCATCATTCTCAGAACCTGGAAACAATGATTCCTATCATTCCTTGTCTAAGGACAGAGTTACTTTGGTGGGCAGAGGCCTGCTACCACAACAAGGGGACTCCCTTTCACTCTACCCCCTGCCTCCCAAACCCTAACAACAGACGCATCAGACTATGTATGGGGGACTCGCATGGCAGGGCAGTGCATTCAGGGCGAATGGAACCCGAGACCGATGCACCTGCATATCAATGAAAAAGAAATGTTAGCTGTACAGAATGCTGTGACAGCCTTCAAAGACCTTATTCTTCCAGGACAACTATTGGTAAAGACAAACAACACCACAGTTATGTGGTACATAAACAAGCAGGGGGGAACCCTCTGTGCAGAATAGGCATGGCTCTGTGGAACACAGTCTTGAGCTGCCAAGTGCACCTACAAACTCAATTCCTGCCAGGCAAACTAAATTCACTGGCAGATGACATAAGCAGAAATCTCATGGACTCACATGAATGGAAACTAGAACCCAAAATATTCAACCTCTTGAGTAATAAATGGGGGACTCCAGAGGGTAGACCTTTGCCTCCCCTCAGAACTACCAGTTGAACAAATTCTGCACCAGAACTCCCCACAGTCCAGCTTGGAAAGTGGATGCCCTGTCCTTTACCTGGGAAAGCCTCTCGGTTTATGCCTTTCACCCTCTGTCTGTCCTCTCGAAGGCTCTACTAAAGATCAAACAGGACAAGCCAAGGGCAATACTGATTGCACCAGACTGGCCACACCAGCACTGGTGTTACCCCCTCTTGCGCAGTATGACACTGCTACAACCATGGCACTTGCCTCAGACCCCTTCCCTGCTGTCCCAGCAGGCGGGCCAGATTCTGCACCCTCCGCTTCAAACTCTGAACCTTGCAACCTGGCTAATTCCATGAGCTCTCCTGTAGCATCCCTCAGTAAGCAGGCACTGGATGCCATTCTGGCGGTAAGGAGGCCTAGTACCAGAAAATCCTATGCTGAAAAGTGGAAAAGATACTGTTCCTGGAACCAGGCTCGGGGGATGGGCACAGTAGTGCCCAGCTTACCTCATATTCTAGACTACTTAACAGAAATGCTCCACAGGGGCCTATCCTTCTTGTCAATTAAGATTCATGCCTCTGCCATTTCAACACATTATAATAGTAAGCCACCCCTCTTCTCTCACCCCTTGCTAAAACATTTCCTTAGAGGGGCCAAAAATTTAAGACACCCCAGGAGAGCTCCCACTCCAGCCTGGGACCATAACTTTGTATTGGAAAAGCTCACTCTTCCCCCTTTGAGCCAGCTGCAACAGCAGAGTTGAAATTCTTTTCTTGGAAAACAGCCGTACTTCTAGCCATCACTTTGGCAAGAAGAGTGTCTGAATTACAGGCCCTCATGGCGGTGGAACCCTTCATTATCTTCCATGCGGACAGGGTTTCCCTCAGGACTAATCCTTCCTTTATGCCCAAGGTGGTGTCTAGTGTGGCCTTAAACCAGTCCATTCATTTGCATACTTTTTTCCCTAATCCACAAAACAAGGGCAAACGGATACTGCACTCTCTGGATGTGCACACACACAACTTAGATTCTGTTTGGACGGGACTAAGCCTCTCAGAAAATTTGAGCAGCTGCTAGTTGACTTTGCTTTAGGGGCAGATGATAAGGCCATTTCAAAGCAAACCATTTCCAAATGGATAGCCCATTGCATTAATTTCTGCTACAAGCACCATGGAAAACCTACCCCACAGGAGATAAGATCACATTCCACCAGGGCTGCATCTATCTCTACGGTATTTCTCAGAGGAGTCCCTACCAGGGACATCCTGGAAGCTGCTACCTGGAGCTCTGTACATACCTTCACCAAACATTACCACCTGCCTATCTTTTCTAAATCCAGAGCTCGATTTACCACAACAGTCTTGCAGGGCTTAATAGCTGGCCCTAATGCTCTTCAACTACCTCCTCCCTTCCTTAGCTTTGGGAATCAACCTAAATGTGATGACTGCAACAGTGAAACACTAAGAATATAGTACAGTTGTGTACACTTACCATAAATGTAGATGTTTGAGTGTATTCACTATTGCAGTCCCAGTTACCCTCCCTCCAACCCCCTGACTTCTCTTGACTCTACCTTTCCTTCTTGTTTGGTATGTATTTTTTCATGTGTATTTGCTTTTTGATGGGGGGTGTACCATTACCATATAATTGCTTTCTATTGTGGGGGGACCTGACATCTGGGGCAAGAAAAACTGATGTAATGGCATCAGCTGCATGTTTTATACTCATGACGGCCTGACGTCCTGGAAGAAGCGATAGTGTCCAACGCAGAAATCTGAAGACTCTGGTGTTCAGGCTGGCTGAGGGCTACCTGCAGGCAGATAACCAAAATGTGATGACTGCAACAGTGAATACACTCGAACATCTACATTTGTGGTAAGTGTACACAACTATACTTACTGCTACTCCTCCGTCATCCTCCTCCACCTCCTGCAACCCTAGTTCTGCTACTCCTGCATCCTCCTCCTGCAGCCCTAGTTCTGCTACTCCTGCATCATCCTCCTCCTCCTGCAGCCCTAGTTCTGCTACTCCTGCATCATCCTCCTCCTCCTCCTCCTCCTGCAGCCCTAGTTCTGCTACTCCTGCATCATCATCCTGTTTCTGCAGCCCTAGTTCTGCTACTCCTGCATCATCATCCTGTTTCTGCAGCCATAGTTCTGCTACTCCTGCATAATCATCCTGTTTCTGCAACCCTAGTTCTGCTACTCCTGCATCATCATCCTGTTTCTGCAGACCTAGTTCTGAAGGTGCTGTGACTAATGGCAGCATCTGTTTATTTGGTACCATGTGAGAGTACTGCAGTGGACCCTGCATTGTACAATAATTTCAGCTCGAACACCCTGAGAATCAGATTATTCAGTCGTTCACAACCTGTCACTGGTATCCACAGTGGTAGCTGCATTCACCATCCCTGCCCCTTCCTCGCAGTCAGATTCAGCATGCATTGTTTGGGGCAGGTAGTCCGAAGGACGTGAGGATGGTTTGTGTGCAGTGAGCTTTCTTGCACAACCCAAGAAGATGACCATTCTTCATTCTTCCACTGCAGGCCCAGCTTCCCCAGGGTGCATTCACAGTGCGCACTGATAACATCAGTGATTTAGGTATTAAATAAGGGGGAACCAGATCCAATTTTGGGATGCCATCAGGCTATGGGAATAGTCAGTCATGTACATTCTTGGTCAAGCCAGTCTGCTACATGATAGGTTTAGTTGCTGCCTTGTGCTGCCACACAAGTGGTTCCTCAGTCTGATAAGAGCAGTGACATTTTTCTGTCACTGGAGAAGCCTTGCCAACTGCATGTATCCCTGAACAATGTAAAATGCAGTATCTTGTTTCTGGTCATCCTTACTTAGGGCAGACCTGTTGGCATGGTATAGTCCATCAGAGTTTAAACCTTTCATCCGACCTCTCCAATCATGAGATTCATACAGAAAGCTAAAATGAACTAGGCCAAGGTTAATTCTCGTAGCACCTTTTTGGACCCAACGTGTGGTTTCCTCTGCTTATAGCCTTATTCATCTCGAGCCTTCCTCAGGTAAACCACATGGTTTCTCCATTTTGTTTGATGACCAGAGACCCTTCTTTTCCCCTCCTAGGTTGATTCATATCCTGAAAGCAGTCAAGCAGCATTGTGCTAGGAGGATGTACATAGAGAAGTGGATAAAATTCTCCATCTAGCTAATAGCATGGAGTAAATCCTTTTAAAGCACTCATTCCTCCTCCTTTTTAATGTGTGATTGAAATTTTCATTAAGGGTTCCAGTTTTTCCACTTTCAGAGTTTATTTAGTAGGTATCTCTGACCTGCGATAAGGATTTAATTGTTTTTCCCTGGCACATCAGAAAGGCTTAAAAGCTTTAAGTGGAGCTTTCTTCTGAGACTATCCTTCAAGGACTGTTTGTAGCTAGAATTTGGAATAAAATTCTTGTATCAAGTCAGGTCTATCTGACATCTTTATCTTTTCAAACCAAAAACTAAAAGACTTCTTGCCTGCCTCCTGGCTTTGTGCCTGCTCTTCATCTGAGGCATAGCTTATTCTAACATCTTTTATCACCTTCTTATACATCCCTTTAAAGCACTAAATCACGTAAACCTACTTATCCCCTTCTACTGCCTCACTTTATTGTAATAGTTAAACTACTATACCCATTTCTAATTAGCACACTCAAATTACCATTCTGTCTCTACTTCTGTATTAACACTTCAACTTGCTTTTCCCCTCCAATCCTCACTCTGTTGTATTTCTTAAATTACTCCTACCTATCTTATACAGCACTCTATCTGTAAAGTGTCAACACAATGCTTGTATATTTGTTTGTTAATATCTGTTATGTATTCACTGAAACTGCAGTATAAAATTATTTGTTGTAAATATTGATGGCATTTAAATTCATCTTGGAACTTTTCTCCCCAGGCCTCTACTGAAAAAAGGCACTTGTACCCATTCGGACTTTCCTGGTAAACAAATGTCAGTAAATAAGGTTTGTCCCTCCATGGTTTTTCGGTTATATTTTGAAGAAGTTGACATGCTCACTTTTCAGCCAGCAGCCATAGGAGAGCTAAAGTATGCATTATGGAAGACTTTTTTTAGTAGCAATTAATTGGCTAGGAGGGTTTCAGAATTACTGTTATAAGCATGGTGTTACCTTACAAACTGACCTCCATTTATGTCTGATGTAGCTTTAGAGTACTTCTGGCAGTGGGCCCAGAGGATTAAGATTCTGAGATGTTATGTTGCTTCCTATATCCCAGGGTGCAGGGCTTGATTGATTGCTTTTACCTACAGCGGTGTAGTTGTAAGCAAATCTCTTAACCAGGCAGTGCTCCTGGGTCACCCCTGCAAAGGGGCACTTGTGTCTAGTGGGCTTACCTGATGAAATGTATAAAAATCCATCTTAAATTAGTCAATTAATCCTCCATTCCTTGAGTACTCAAACAGAAGGGAGTATATCTTGCACTGCCTAGACCTTCACAGAAAACTGAAACCTTAATTAGGACTATAAATTGCAGAAAACGATCAGATGCTCATTTCCTTTGTCAAAAAGTTGAGCCAGAAGATTTCCAAAGTGACCTTTTCCAAGTGGCTTTCAGATTGTATTGTTTACTGTTGCATTTCTGGTAATAGGGACACTTTGCAGTATATCCAGACGCCATTCAGCTAGATGTGTGGTTACTGTTGTAGTATTTTCTAGAAGCTTGTCAGTGGATTGATTACACACTTGTGCAACATACTACAGCCTGGATTTGTTTGCAAGGAATGGGTCGGTCTTTGCGCCACCATCCTTCCTGGCATTCTGCCGTAACATTTCCCAAGTGTTAGATTGTAATCTTTCTTTGTGTTGAGTGGGATGGATAAGATGATGCAGGATATGAAAGTACTTAACACAACAGACCTTCATGATCCCCGTCAATCCTCTTCAGAGTATACCCATCTCCCTGTCCTACATATTTCTGCCCCTTCCTTAATGGTCTTGTTGACACTGCCTGAGGCTTTCATGATTATTAAGAGCCATAAGCCTTGTTAAGAGAGAAGAATATGATGCTGTCTTTCCTAGTGTCTGTAAGCAAATCGCTAGCCAGCTTGATTTGGAGAAGAGAAGAAAGCGATGTTCATTCTGAAAGGGAGGGGGAACTCAAGCTTAGGGGAGATCCTGAAGATTCAGAGTCATTGCCAGTTGAGGTGACCAGTCTTTTCTGTTGAAATGGCTGGACTTGGATCATCTTTATGATAAGTACATAACTTTAGATTTTTATTTACATATTTAAAAAAAATACACCTACTAAAAATACACCTACTACAGTAGCTGCAACCCAGTTGTCTGCTTATGTATCGTGGCTGTTGATAGGAGGGGAGTATGTTAGTAACTTTCTAGAGGTCATGTGTGGAGGGGTAAGTTAGTTTGGGCATTACTGTCTGCCTGTGTCTGTCAGAGACATGGAGACCAGACCTGAGGAGAATTTGCAGTTTCCCACACATTGACAAGGTTGCATTTAAACAGAGGTAGGGATGTGTACAAGAACCCTTTCCAACATGGTAGAAAACCTCTTGTAATTACTTTTCACATTTTCTAAGAGCAGAACACTTGACAGGTAAGTATTAGAGGAAAAATGGTCTTCCAGAAATGCGTCAGACCCATTGCCTGTGTAAGCTCTGACAACGTATGCGTGTTCCTTTAATTCCATGTAAAGCCTACCCTGGCAGGCCTTATTGATTTCTCCTTATTCAACCAATATAGAATGTATTGCTGTCTTTTTGAAAGTTTGACTGAATTTCCATTTCTGAGGAGGTGTTTTGCACAGTCTCTCCTCACCTGGTTGTACTGTGGGCGGAGTCACTTGTGTGTAGTCATGCTGTGGGTGGAGTCACTTGTAGTGCATAGTCGTACTATAGGTGGAGTCACTTGTAGTGCGTAGTCTTTACTGTAAACGTATAAAGATTTTTTTCAAGTGCATCTACTTAAAGGCGTGTGTGTAGCAAGGCCTCTTAGATCCCTGATCATTTGCTTAGTATTTTACCTATGTTTTTATATTCCTCCTTTCTGTTCCTTTGTGGATAATAGTCTTTTGCATGTTAATTTAAGAATGTTTTACCTAGAGCCTTTGGGCTTCAAGTTTTCTGTGAATGCACTTACAGCATTTCTGCCTGCTGAAACTAGTTGCTGTTCTCAAAGATTTGAGGATGTTTGTTTTTCTCTTTACTTTTCCTCCTTTTGTCTACTAACTATCAAGTGTTCATCCATCAGACATGAGCCTGTTTGTTCTGTAATGGTAGGGAATCTTCTGTCAGACTCCAGATAGTAAGAGAGAGCCATCTGGAGGGGCCATCATTCAGGCAACCTTTGGAAAGTTTTATGTGCCCTTACTGGCATTCTGGCTGTAAGAGCACTTTTTTTTTCTATGAATGACCCTAGTACCTCCCCTTGGACAGTGATGTGGACAATTACAACACTGTATGGGCTATTAGTGTCCATATATTCACTTGTGCATGCCTTCTGACTCAAAGCTATCATTCTCTGTATTCGCTGCACTAGCTTGGTTAGCGTTTGGGCATGACCAACCCTGCACCATTCTCCAGCCATTGGCTCTGTCCCCATCCACCAAACAGAGATCTCGTCTAGGACTGATGGCACAAGACTGGCCAGGATTCAGCCTCTTCCTCCCCTGCCATTCCATTAAATGCCTGACCATTAGTGAAACTTGGGGTCATAGAGCTTTATCCCTGTATGTCACAGGCCCAAGCTTTATTCTCATTTTTGCCTGTTCTGCTTGCATATAAATTTTGAATGCAGCAATTTTAAGATGGGCTCGGAGGTGTTACCAAATGAAATGCATACATATTTGTGTGCTACCTGTTAATGATGGTAATACATAAACATTTCTAGAGTTGCAACATTCTTTGTCCCACATCAGATCTCTGATGTTTACACTGTATAAAACAGCTCCCTAGTACAAATATAAAACTTATATTGGCTGATTGCTTGAAGTGTAAGAATGTTTGCTTTTTCCCCATTGAAGTTCAGATACAGGTTAGCAATTTTAGATATGAGGACTTGTTCTTTGAAGTAAACCCCTTGATTCTTCAAACCAGCTTAAGTACATATCATTTGTACCGTACATAATGTATGTACAAGTCTTGAACAGTGTTTGTTCTCTATGGCTTTATCTACTTAACTACTCTGCATTTTAACTTCTAACTTGGATTTTTTTTAACTTAATTTGTTTGCATACTACAACAGTGTTCTCTTATTATCAAAGTGTGAATGCGTTACACCTTGACTATGCCTGCATATTGGTCAGTTGTGATCAGTGCACTATCCCAGTAAAACATTCAAATAAAAATAATGTGTGCTTTGTGGCATATGCTGTATTTCCTAGATTCATAGGTAGGTACTAGGCTATTGGCCCTAGTGCCTATATAAGCCTAGCCAAAAAAGTTCCCTGGCTTTCACCACCCAAGAAAGTTATTTTCCTGTGCCCCTGTCTAGCAGAGCCACAGAAGTGATCCCCGGGGTGAATTTCCTATTTCCCATCCAATTGTCGAAATTTTTTTAGAGGGCTAATGAGGAGCTTTGCTTGACATAAATGGGTAGTCTGTTCCAGAGCATGAGAAGTCTCTGGGACAGGAATCTATCCCTCCAGCATGTTCTGTTTATTGTGGTGGCAGGGTTTAGGTCCCTGGAGCATGTGGCTCGGAGGGATTGGGTTTTCTTTAAGTGTAGCATGTCCAACATATATAGGTTTGACATGGCTTTGTATGTTAGGCAGAGGTCGCCTCTGAGTAGGCGATAAGCATCAGAGTAGAGATGGAGTTTTTTGAGACAGTCTGTGTATTGCATCTGTTTGATGCCGGTAATCCTCTTAGTGAGGTATTTATGTGGCCTTTCTAGTTGTTGTAGATGTCTTGCAAGGTACATGCCAATAATGGATCTGATGAGGGATGAGTAGAGAAGAACAATGACCTCTTTTTTTCTGGAAGTGAACCTCTTTGTGATGAGGTGTGCCACGTAGAAGGTTTCCTGACTACTGTGGCAATGTGATGATCAAATGAGAGACTACTGTCCACCTGTGTCCCAAGGTGTCTTAGTAGGCTACTGCCTATGTGGTAGTTCATGGGTACAGTGTTTTTCCCAAAGGGGATGACAGTGTATTTCTTGGCATTGAGCTTTGAGGCCAATGACTTTGACACCAAGCATCAGTCTCAGTGAGACCCCTTTGCAGAATGTCTACATCATTAGACAATTCTGTTATGGCATCTAGTTTGCAGTCGTCTGCAAACTTTGTTAGCCAAAGACCTGCTGTATTAGCCAGGACTTCTGAGAAGTATATGCCAAACAGGAGAGGACCCAGGACTGAGTCCTCTGGTACTCCACTTGTCACTGGTCTGAAGTTGGATTTGGAGTCGGCTACTGTCACTGTGTGGGTTCTGTCAGTGAGCCAGTTGGCCCACTCATCTTGTGACATAGGGATTTATGTCCAGTCTAGTGAGTTTATCTATAATTTCAGAGTGGGGGATGGTGTCGAAAGCCTTGGCAAAGTTAAGATAGACTGTGTGCACCACCTTCCCCTCATCCATGGCTCTGGTGATTGCTTCAGAGAAGTCAGTCAGGTTTAGGAGACATGACCTACCTTTTACAAACCCAAACTGAGTGGGGTCCAGAGTTTGGAGGTTACCTATGTCCTTGTTTAAAAGCTCCAAGATGATACGTTCAATGGCCTTGCAAACCAGACTCGTCAGGCTAATGGGTTGGTAGATCCTGGGGCCCGTGGTGGCACCCCCTTTGTGGAGTGGGATAACCGTCGCTGTGCGCCATTCAGTTAGGCACAAAGCCTGAAGTGAGGCTATGATTGAACATGGTACTTAGGTGGGGTGCTAGTTCATTCTGTAGTTCATCCAGAACGCAGCCTCGGATGTTGTCAGGTCCCATGGATCTTGTAGTTTGTGTTGCCCATCTTTTTTTATGATAGTTCTTACATCATTGAAAATTATGAAATAAGGGGGCTTTTGGGACAAAAAGTGGTCTGCTGTGTCATCTTATCACCCATTTTCCTGTGCCTTTATCTCAACTAGTGGTATCCTAGCAACTGTTGTCTTAGAGTCATACTCCAACAATCAGTGTTTTTGTATGACCGCTGTAACCTTGGATGTGGGGGCCCTCCTGATGTCACAAGTATATTGTTTCCAGAGTCACGGCATTTCAGAGAAACAAGAATAAGTGTTTATTTTTCTCCATGGTGGTACGATTTTCATAGGGTAATATATTTATAGCCCTTACATTGAGGGATGCAACCCCCTAAAAAACACTAATGTATATTATCTCCCTTTATTTGTTCCAGCAGTCAAAAGGAAGCGTGGGATAGTTTGGTTGAGAAACTGGTCGGGGGAAAATAACACACGGTCACAGTAGCCTTGAAAAAAGTATGTGGCAAACATGTAAACTTTGTTCTGCAAAACTTTCTTGCATTGTTTTCCTGTGTATGTTGTTTTTTTTTTTTTTTTAAATCTTATGTCTGTATAGTAATGTGTCCCAGAGTTCTCTTTGTAAATGTATTGTACTCCGTAAGGGCATCATGGTTAACAGCGAACTAAGTATTGTCATGGTAATTGCCTTAGTTTTTGAAGTTTTACGGATGTATCCGCCTTTTTGTAGTTGGACTGTACTTAAGTAATTAAGATTTTTATTTATTTAACATTTGATGTCCTGTAGTCCTGTCTCGCCTTCGTTCTTACATATGAGTTCAGAGCCGATCCTCTGTTCTGACTCAGGTGATTACAAAGCTCAGTCTCTCAGTTGGCTCGTGGCAAGGTAGGTATCCCATAGTGCACTAGTAAGAATCCTCAGGTCTCATTTGCCAGGTCTGTGAGTTCAGAAGTGCTTCTTTCTTGGCCGTGGCGAAATTGGATATTTTTCATTGTTATTCTTATTGATATATTGGCATGTTAATATAGCTTAGATGATGCTCTTGTTACACTGTTGCAGTCATCACATTTGGGTTATCTGCTTGCAGTAGCCCTCAGTTGGCCTGATTATCAAAGTCTTGGGTCCTGCGTCGGTTGCAGTCTCATCTTCTGTTATGTCAGGTAGTCAGGGGTATAAAGCATGCAGCCGATGCCATTACATCAGTCTTTCTTGCCATCCGGTGCCCGAAGCAGAAGCAGTTCACAAGTGCCGGTCGGCTGACTCTTGACATTTTTGTTTTCGAGTTTCAAAACTGAAGTCTTCAACTAAAGCCAAGTCCCCCATTGGGGAAACTTTTTCTTGCTCTAAACCGATGTCAGTAAAAGTCAAGAATTGTATTTCTTGTGGAAAGCAAATATCTCAAAGATTTTCATTCGTACTGTATTCCTTGCCTAGGCCCTGAACACGACATACCTCGCTGTTGGATTTGTGCCTTATTTAAGTGACGAACTATTTGTCGTCTTTATATTTACGCTTCTAAATATTTTGGTACTCTGTTCAATTATCCAGATACATCTTTGGTTAGCCATCTGACTACTGGCATTCCAAAAAAACGCAAAGATAAAGACAGAGACAGGCCGCCTAGGTCCAAAGTTGCCGACACTTCTTCTCCTAAGCCAGTCGCCAGTTTGCCGGTACTCAGGTGCTTTTGCAGCCCCTGATACCTGCTACTTCAGATTTGCAGGTCTTTACTGAGACCCATTCGGAATCCGGTATGCCGCGAGATGCTTCAACGGTGGAACCTGCGGATGTCTCTACTTTGGATGGGTCCAGAGTCGCTGTGCAGGCACCGGCGTCTGAGGGTGTATTCAGGCCTACTGACTTGCATATTAAACCAACGCCATCTTCTTCAAGGCCTAAATCTCGAGCCATGCCTAGAAAACTGATGCCCAGACTGCATGGTCAGGCCTCTATGCCTAAAAAACAAATGATAAGAATGGCTGAAAACCTTATTACTTTAAACAGGGGAAGCCAACCTTCCCCCTTTGAGAGACGTAGGACTGAATTTGCTTATGATACTACTGACCAGGATTCTAAAATTTCTGTTTCCTCTGACCAGGATTTACCCTTATCTACCTATGAGGATTCTGATGCAGAGGACTCTATTCCTTCTGCTACCCCCCAAAGGATTTCTCTTTTGGTGAAACCTTGTATACTGTTAGGGAGCATTTTCGTTGGGAAAGCCAGGATTACTCTGATTCTAAAAAGAGGTTTAGGGATTTCTTACTTCTGCCTTAGCACAGGCTCTTGGCTATCCCTCCTGTACTAGACATTGTTGATGATGCCTTTTCGGAGTCTAGCTTGGCCCTTGACTCTTTACCTCCTGCTCCAAGAAAACCTGATAGATATTACAGGGTTCCTGACTCTCACAAGTTCCTCTTTAAAAATCCTACTGCAGATCCTGAGAACATTTCACAGGGACCCAAGGGCATTAAGGCTACTACTGCCAAAAATCCTACCCCCTCTGATAGAGACTCCAGGGCGCTGGATAGATGGGGTAAGAAGGTATACACTTCTGCAACCTTGGCCATTAGGGCCTTAAATTGCCAGTTTCATATGTTAAAGTATCAGCAGCATATTATTGGATTGCTTAAACAGAAAGTGATGTTGATTCCTGACTGTGCTGAAAATAAGGATTTACAGGATTTAATGCATTCTGCTGAACAGGTTGGAAAACATACTTTGCAATGTGGTTTTGATTCACTAGAGGCATCTTGCAGGGCTGCTGTCACTGGGTCTGTACTTAGAAGGCATGCTTGGCTTAAGGAGCAGTCCTTGCCAGATCATGTTAAAGCTAAGTTGCTGGATGCTCCCTTAAATCAGGACCACCAGTTTGGCAGCAAAGCAGAAGTTGTTCTTAAAAAGATGGAGGAAAAAGCTAAATCTATGCAAACTGTTAAAGATTTTCTACAAGTACAGCCTCCAAGATTTAGTAGGCATTGGCCCTCTAAGAATTGGCCCTTTCCTGTCTCTTCCAGGCCTTCTCAGTCCAAACCCAGAACCAGTAGAACACCTAGGCTTCAGTCCCAGGTTATGCACAGGACTAAGCAGTGGGGGGCTCCCACTTCCAAATCAGGGAGTAGTAAGACTCCCCCCTATGATAAACTGTCTCAATTACTTAACTTTAAAACTTCCAAGCACTTCTCAAGTGACTGCTCCTTTAGGAGGAAAGATTGCTCTGCAAGCAAAAAACTGGGAACTTATTACCCAGGACAAATGGGTTTTAAATATAGTTTCCCAAGGATAAAGATTTCACTTCCACATGTTACCAACTCCAAACGGTTGGCCAGATCTCCCCCCCAAATCAGTGGGCAGAGGCTCAAAAGCAAGTACTCTCTCTCTCTTGAGCATAAAGGCTATTCATACTGTACCAGAAGCGGTAAAGGGACAAGGTTTCTACTCAAGACTTTTCCTGGTACCCAGAAAAGACAACTCATGGCGTCCTTTCCTGGACACTTCTATCTTAAACACCTTTTTGGTGATTCCAGAATTCAAGATGCTAACTCTTCACCAGTTGCTGCCTATGCTAGGCAAGGATGCCTGGTTTTAAAGGAAGCCTACCTGCATATCCCAATCAGGGAATCTTGCAGACTATACCTATGCTTCAAAGCAGGCTACATGCACTATCAGTTCTCTGCACTGCCCTTTGGCTTATCTACTGCACCCAGGGTATTCACAAAGTGCCTAGCTCCAGTCATTGCATTTTGCAGGCAAAGAAATTTTCAAATATACCCATACCTGGACGATTGTCTAATTCAGGCAGAAAGCCAGGACATACTTTTGAATCGTCTGGCATTTGTACAAAAGGTGCTAACTTGTCTGGGGTACACCATAAATGAAAAGAAATCACATCTGGTACCCTGTCAGTAAATTATACTACTGGGAGCAAGCTTGAGCACAACTTCCCAGATGGCTTTCCTCACGCCAGAGGAGCAAATTCATGTGGCAACTTACTTCAAATTAGTGGCCACAAAAACCCTGCTATCTGCAAGGCAAATGCTGCAAGCCTTGGGGCTCATGGCCTCATTGATTCTACTAATTCCGTATGCATGACTACATATGAGGAAATTACAATGGTATCTAAAAAGCCTATGGTGTCAACATTCTCAGGATCTAGAAGCAATGATTCCTATCATACCTTGCCTATGGTTAGAATTCCTTTGGTGGGCAGAGGCCTGCCACAAAAACAAGGGTCTACCATTCAATGTACCCCCTGCCACCCAAACACTTAACAACAGACGCATCAGACTATGCATGGGGGGCTCACCTGGCAGGGAAGTGCATTCAGGGCAAATGGAACCCAAGTCAAATGCACCTGCATATCAAGTCAGAAAATGTTAGCTGTACAGAATGCTCTGACAGCCTTCAAGGACCACATTTTTCCAGGACAGTTGATGGCAAAGACGGGCAACACTACTTTTATGTGGTACATAAGTAGGGGGGGTACCCATTCTTACTCCCTCTGCAGACTAGCCATGGCACTGTGGAACACAGCCTTGAGCTACCAAGTGCATCTACAGGCTCAATTCCTGCCAGGAAAACTAAATACACTGGCAGACGGACTAAGCAGAAATCTCATGGACCCACACGAGTGGAAACTGGAACCAAAGACTTTCAACATGTTGTTAAACAAATGGGGGAGCCCAGATGTAGACCTGTTTGCCTCCCCCCAGAACTACTAATTGGACAAATTCTGCACAAGGACTCCCCACAAACAAGCTTGGTTAGTGGATGCTCTGTTCTTCAGCTGGAAACATCTATCAGTTTATGCCTTTCCTCCTGTGCCTTTTCTCTCCAAGGTACTACTAAAGATCAAACAGGGCAAACCAAGGATGATACTGATTGCACCAGACTGGCGACGCCAACACTGGTACCCCCTCTTGCGCAGTGTATCACTGCTAGCTCATGGCAGCTGCCTCAGACCCCTACCCTGCTGTCACAGCAGGAGAGCCAGATTCTGCACCCCCAGCTTCAAACCCTGAATCTTGCAGCCTGGTTAATTACCTATTCTCTCTCTTACCATCCCTCCGTAAACAAGTGTTGGATGTCATTTTGGAGGCAAGGGGGCCTAGTACTAGAAAATCTTATGCTGAAAAATGGAAAAGATTATGTGCCTGGAACCAAAATCAAGGGATGGCCACAGCAGCACTCAATTTACCTCAGATTCTTCAGTACTTAACTGAGATGCTTCACAAGGGCCTTTCCTTTTCCTCCATCAAAATTCACGGCTCAGCCATTTCAGCTCATTACAACACAGAACCACCCATCATTTGTCATCCACTGCTCAAGCAGTTTCTCAGAGGGGCCAAAAACTTAAGACCACCCAGGAGAGCCCCAACTCCACCCTGGGACCTTAACTTTGTATTGGAAAAACTCACTCTTCCTCCTTTTGAGCCAGCTGCAAGTGCAGAGTTAAAATTCCTTTCTTGGAAAACAGCTTTCCTTTTAGCTATCACTTCAGCAAGAAGGGTATCTGAATTACAGGCCCTTATGGCAGTGGAGTCTTTCATGCGGACAGGGTATCCCTCAGGACCAATCCCTCCTTCATGCCCAAGGTGGTATCCAGTGTGACTCTTAATCAATCCATTCATTTGCCAACTTTCTTTTCTGACCCACAGAACAAAGGGGAATGTATTCTGCACTCCTTAGATGTGCACAGACAGCTTAGATTTTACTTGGACAGGACTAAACCTGAAAGGAAATCTGAACAACTGCTGGTGGCATTTGCTGCAGGGGCAGAGGGGAAGGCTATTTCAAAGCAAACCATTTCTAAGTGGGTAGGCCATTGCATTAATTTCTGCTATAAGTACCATGGAAAACCTATCCCGCAGGGGATTAGACCCCATTCAACCAGGACTGCATCTACCTCTACAGCCTTTCTCAGAGGTGTCCCTACCAGAGACGTCCTAGAAGTTGCCACCTGGACTTCTGTACATACTTTCACCAAGCAATTTTCTCTAAATCCAGAGCTGGCTTTGCCACTGCAGTCTTGCAGGACCTTATAGCTGGTCATAATGCTATCTAAATTCCTCCTCCCATCCTTAGCTTTGGAAATCTACCCAAATGTGATGACTGCAACAGTGAAACACGAAGAACATAGTACAGTTGTGTTGACTTACCATAAATTTAGATGTTCAAATGTATTCACTGTTGCAGTCCTGGTTACCCTCCCTCCAGCCCCCTGACTTCTTTTGGCTATACCTCTTCTCTCCTTTACTATGCTTAAAAGCTTTTTGGTGTATTTTCTTTTTTGTTGGAGGTATAACCTTTTGTGTGTGTATATATATAATATTTTAATTGCTTCCCATTAAGGGGCACCTGACATCTGGGGCAAGAAAAACTGATGTAATGGTGTCGGCTGCATGCTTTATACCCCTGTGACTACCTGACGTCACGGAAGATGAGACAGCATCCGATGCAGGACCCAAGACTTTGATAATCAGGCCAACTGAGGGCTACTGCAAGCAGATAACCCAAATGTGAGGACTGCAACAGTGAATACACTTGAGCATCTGCATTTATACTAAGTGTACACAACTGTACTTTTTCATAGCTTAGGTAATAGTTATTAGTAGGTAGTAAATAGAAGTGTGTTTTTACTATTTTTGGTAGTTCTTGTTGAGAGCTTGGCCGTTTCTAGGCCCGTTTTGTTCTCCCGAGTGGTATCCCTTCTGTTTGCTAGTTTTTCAGATATTTTCTATTAACGTAGGTCTGCGTTTGTGTTGAGACCTTTTATTCTAGCATTGTTTTTGACTAGAATACCTTTTTGTGTGCGCAGTGTTTACTATTTGCTAATTTGTAGCCTGTTGTTTAAAAAATTTACAGTTTATAGTACACATGCTGACTTAGCGTTTCCCTTTTTCTGTGACAGCTGGGTCCGTTTAAGTTAGAGGACCTAGTCCTCTGTTTTTGCTAGTCTGTGTGCGTGTTATGTTTAGCAGGGCTAGACCTGTAAGTTAGAGGACCACTTAGTCCTCAGTTGTATTTCTTGTGTGCTGTTTTTCTTGCAGGGTGAAGCCCTTTAAGTTAGAGGACCTTGTCCTCTCTTCTGTCTTTGATAGCGTTGGCTTAGTAAGCATGTCTAAGGAATCTAAAGATCATAAACCTTCGGGTTTTAAAAAGCGCCTTAAGTGCTCCCAAGAAATGTCTATAACTGACTGGCATAGTAACTGTGTTTACTGCCTCGGTGCCATTCATCTGCAGGAAACTTGTTCATTCTGTCCATCATTCAGCTTTCGAGCTCTGCAAGACAGGAAGAGCAAGCTTATCCTGAAAAGTTCTCCTTAAGCCTTCCCTTGAGGAGGATTTAGCCAGCTTGTCATTCTCACACTCCAAGTCTCCTTCTTCAAAGAAAGAGGTGGTCAAGTCAGCCAAGAGACATTCTCCTGCACCGACTATTTTGTCTGGACTTCCTCAGAAAGTTTTGATGTTGGACAAGCCTTCTACCTCTTTGGCTCCACCATCCTCGGAGCCGGTCAAGGTTATCGATATTGACACTGCAGTGTTGGCTCCAAGTTTTTTGGAGCCGACCACTGAGAAATTGCATTTGAGCCGGTCCAGAGAGTTATTGCCGGTCTCCCCAACCTTACGATCTCCCATATTGCAGAGATCTAGGTTGCCTACCTTGTCATCGAGATCCTCCAAGAGCCTTTCAGAAGAGGATGTCGAGAGAGTAGTACTTAGACTCTTGAAGTCGTCTGCTTTACCAAAATTGTTGCTGGCTCAGACCCAGTCGGTCCTGGAACCATCTAAGACCATTCCCCCTGTTGCTGTTCCTCCTCCGAGCCATGTTGGTCCTTCGGAGCCAGAGCTTTCAGTGACACTTGTGGTGGAACCCTCGGTTCCAGCACCCCTTGTGTCTGTCTCTGAGCCGAGTTCTGCTCCTGCACCTTCAGTGCCGTCCTTGGTGTCTAGGAGCCAAAGCTCCCCAGTCAGCCCCGACAGAGATGCTTGGACCCGAACTACTACTGTTCTGAGCCTACCTCTCGGTGCGTCAGCTAGGTTGAGCTCAGATCCTACATCCATCTCGGAGCTTATCGCTTTGGAGCCGAGGGCTACTTCCATTTCCTCGGAACCGGGGCTGTCCTCAGAGCCAGAAATATCTGCATTTGGGATGATGGGCATGCTGTCCAGGTCAAAAACTTCGCACAAGGAGTACCGATGCTCTTCCCTCTCAAGCACCAACCTCTGTCTCAGCACCATCTCTGTCTCAGCAGCAGAGACCCGCAGCCTCAGGAGCCACCATTGGCTGGCCCCCAGTCTTCCAAGACCTCCCCAGAATACCCATCTGAGGAGCCGCCTCAGAAGAGGACTTGCAAGCGGAAGCATGTAGACTCCCCAAATGAGTCCATCACCTCAGACACTGACCTCATGGAGTCAGAAGAGTCCCCTAGGTCGTCCTCTGATGATATCTCCTTTGTAGATATCTTAGAGATCCTGAAACAGAGAGGTGGCTGGCCCACTGTCACCCCTTCTGATGAGGAGTCAGTGTACCTGACGGCTTTCGGGTCTCAACCTTCAGCCTTTTGGGTGTCTCCACCTTTTGATGAGCTCCTGGACCTAGTTAGTCTAATGGTGTGGGAAATGCCTGATGCCGTGGAACCAGTCCCCAGAAGGCCAAACAAATTTCTCTCAGCCCCCAAAGAGGAAGAATTCTTGACCAAAGATGTGCCTGTAGATGCCATGGTGGTGGCGGCAGCCACAAAGAAGGAATTAGCAGAGACTTCTACATCTGTTCATCCACCGAACAAGGAGTCTCGAATGATGGGATAGATACGGGAAGCATATCTTCTCTTCCGTGGCTTTCACACTCGGATCGCTTAATTACTGTACCCATTTTTACTAGGCTTCAAAGAGATCTCCTAAAAGAACTAGGAGGTACTCTCCAAGGTACATTAACTGAAGGAGTCCGTGAGAAAGTTACTGCTCAGTTGTCCACCTTAAACTCCATTGTTAACTCCTCCATGAGGCTGATATCCTATGCAGCAGATGGAGCGAGTAGGGCAGCGGGTTCAGGAGTTTCCCTTAGGAGACTCTCCTGGATGTGCTTATGTAACTTTGCGGGGCCTTTCAATCTACTTTTACCAGTGCCCCCTTTGACGGTTCCTCTTTGTTTGGATCAAAGGTAAAGATACACTCACCAGGTGTGAGCAGGAAGGGAAAACTCTCTCTGCCGTGGGAGTACTTTTTTCCATCCCTTCTAGACCATACCCCAAGGATCAGAGAGGTGGCAAAATGTGGTTCAAGAAATCCCAGAGATTTTTCCCAGACGCACAAGGTGACTCCTCCTTCAAAGGCAGAGGAGGAGGAGCTAATGATAGACATTGCCCTAGAGGCGGGGGTCTGCAAAACCAGGGTGGCCGTGATTCCTTTGGTGGTCGTCCCTATCAGTGCTCCTGAAGTGGGGCCCGACTGCACTTTTCTGGAGCCAGTTGGGGGTCGCTTATCTTTGTATCCATAAGCCTGGCTCGTCATCACCCAAGACAAGTGGGTACAAAGAATAATCACCAGAGGATACTCCATACCCTTCTTTCTCCCACCTCGTACCACCAAGAAGATTCCAGATGTTTCACCCAATCACAGGGATCAAGCAACCATAGAAATTCAAAAGTTGCTTACAAAGAGAGTCATCCAACCCATCCCCACAGACCAGATAGGATTCGGAACTTACTCCAGATTCTTTGTAGTGCCAAAACGAACAGGTGACTGGAGCCTCATTTTGGACCTCGGCAAATTAAACGAATCAGTGAAGAAATCCAAGTTCCAAATGGTAACTCTGCAGTCGATACTCCCTTTGTTAGGGGAAGGCAATTGGATGTGCTGCTCCATAGACCTCCAAGATGTGTACTACCACATCAAAATGGAAAGAGCATTGAGGAGTCTGGGAGCCAGTCATTACCAATTCCGCGCTCTGCCCTTTGGTCTCACCACAGCCCCCAGGTTGTTCACCAAATGCATGGCTGTAGTGACAGCTCACTTGAGACGTCTGGGATTCCAAGTGTTTCCGTACCTGGACGACTGGCTGCTGACTGGAACCACCAGGCATCTACTTCTACAAGCCAGGGATTCAACCATTCAGCTCTGCACCCAATTAGGGATTACGATAAATTGGGAAAAGTATGCCTTGTCACTCTCTCAATATGCGACTTTTATAGGTGCAGAAATAGACAGAGTCGGCATGATGGCTCGTCTTCCCTCAGACAGAACTCAAAATCTCAGCAAGAGATATACACCCTTTTTCTTACGTTCATAGATTAGTACTAAGCTAACTGCCCTTGTGAGCCATTTTAAGCCTAGCCAATTGTCCCTTGTGAGACTCAAACCCTGCACCTTGTGATTGCAAGGCAAACACCTTAACCATTAGGCCACCCTCCCAACCCCTTAAATTATTACTAGGCTAACTGCCCTTGTGGGTTATTTTTAAGCCTAGCAAATTACTTCATGTGAGAATCAAACCCTGTTCCCTGTGTTTGTAAGGTAACACCTTAACCATTATGCTAACCTCCTCAACAAAGAGTCAAAGCCAAGACAGTGCTGAAACTTTTAGGGACCATGGCTTCTACCATAACCCTAGTTCCACTAGCCAGACTACATATGCGAATCCTTCAATGGCTACTCTCTTCTCAGTGGACTCTCCAACAACTGCCTCTGTCTCACCATATTCTGATAACAGAATCTTGCAAAAAGGACCTTCGTTCCTTGCCAACCCATTGCTACTGTGACCACGGATGCCTCCCAGATAGGGTGTTGGGGGGCATTATCTAGGCAGGACTGTCCAAGGCACATGGCAAGATCATGAGGCTCACCTGCATATCAGTGTCCTAGAGATGAGAGCAGTGCTACTAGCGTTGCAAGCAATTCAATGACTTTCTTCCTCTAGGGACAATAGCAATCCATTCGGACAATATGTCCGTGGTATGGTATTTAAACAAGCAAGGAGGAACGAGATCCTACACCCTATGTCGAGGGGCTCTTTGTTTGGCAGTGGGTGATATCTTCCCAGTGCTTTCTAGTACCAATGCATATCCCGGGGACAACCAGTGTAATAGCCGACAAGCTCAGCAGGGCAATCTCAATGCCTCATGAGTGGTCTCTGAATCAGAAAGTTGCGGAGCAGATTTTCCGCAAATGGGAACAGCCTTGCTGCAATCTATTTGCCAGCCCAGTCATCGCCTTTTGAACCCCGCACATTCTTATGAACTGAAGTTCCCGTCTTGGGAGACCATTTTTCTAGTAGCTATTACATGTGCCAGAAGAGTGTCAGAGTTGCAAGCATTGTCAGTCAAACCTCCTTACTTGATTTTTCATAGAGACAGTGTTTTTCCTTCATACAAACCCATCTTTCATACCCAAGGTTCTCTCAGTCTAATTTGAATCAAACTAACAAACTATTGGTATTTTTTCCTAATCACTCAAACAGTGCAGAATATAAATTTTATCAAATTGATGTTCACAGACAGTTAAGGTTCTATCTTCATAGAACCAAGGAACTTAGAAAGTCAGACCAATTGTTCGTATAATTTTCTGACACTAGGATGGGTATGCTAGTTTCAAAGATAAATCTGTCAAATTGGATATCAAACTTTATCTTGTTTATTTACTCTTCCAATGGCAAGCAACTTAAGTTTAAAATTAAGGCTCATTCATGCAGATCCTTATCCACATCAGCTGCTTTTCAATCCCGAGTTCCAATTGACAGTATTTGTGCAGCAGCAACTTGGGCTACTCCTCATACATTTATTACTCATTACAAATTGGATTTGACCTCAAGGGGTAGAGCCTCCTTTGGTTCCACGGTTCTTAGTATATTCCCGTGAGCCACCTGAGAAAAAGCTGCTAAGGACGCTGTTCCATATATAAGAATGAAGGTGAGATAGAACTACAGAACATTAAGAAGTTATGTACTCACCATAACGTTCCATGTTTGCAGTCCATCTCGCCCTTCATTCTTATGAACCCACCCACCTACCCCCGTCCATGTATCCTTGGGGGATCTGGAGACAAGATAGTATTGCTTCTTTGTAGGACGGAAACCTTTCATCTTGTTGTTCCTTGTGGAAAACTTTTCTGTCACTTTTATAGTCAGCAGCAAACAAGATCTGGAGATTCTTACTAGTGCACTATGGGATACCTACCTTGCCATGAGCCAACTGAGAGAATTTGAGCTTTGTAATTGGCCAAATCGGAGCCGAGGCTCGGCTCTGAACCCATATGTAAGAATGAAGGGCGAGATGGACTACAAACCTGGAACGTTATGGTGAGTGCATAACAACTTCTTTTTTACCGGGGAAGTCTGACTGGGACAGAGTCCATTTTCACCGAAGTGCCAGGGCGAAATGCTGCAGATGCATGTCTTTGGAAATGGTGCCTGAAAGACTTGCCCTGTAGTCAGCACACCTTCTTACGATATTCACTGTTCTGATATTTAGATGAATCTGTCTCTCACTGTGTGTGTTTGCTTACACATGTCTGTGGAGGTGTTTTGCTTTCTGGTGTGCTGTCTTTGCCTGCACTTGCATGCTTAGTTAGGTATGTTTTCTGTCATTTCTGTTCAGTAAGTCTGTATATTTTTGTGTCTCTTCTCAGCCAAGATTGATGTTTTACTGCCTTCAGTGCAAGACAAAGCTGCACTGTCTGAAGAGGAGATGGAAAGAAAATCCCAATCAATCATAGATGAATTTCTACATATTAATGATTATAAGGTAAGCGTGACAAAGACTGACCTTGTGTGTTTTACAGTGTCTTGGAAAAAATAATCTGCTTATAATTGGTTGTTTAATGAAAAATTGTAGTTGCCTTACACTGTATCGTAATGCACACTACAGCAAAATGGATGTGTGTATCAATGTTAACGTAGGTACAGATGTTATTGATTGATGGTCATTTAATGTTTTGTTACGGTTTTACACCTTGATATACAACTAATAAAACCAGTCATGAGGACAGTGAAAAGTACATGATGATTATGGTAGTATGATGTATGTATTTAAAATTAAACTGCTTTATTGGAAACTAAAGCAGAGGAGGGTAGAATCCTATTCAAACACATTCTGCAGATGCTGATAATTCATGAAGAGAAATAAGTATATTTTGTTCCACTTGAAAGGAAAAGGAGCAGCAAAAGTGACTGACAGTCAAATGCCAGTCTTGGGTTCTGACTTTACCACAATAAAATACGACCAAAGGAAACCACCAACGAACAAAAACCCAAGCAAGGAAAACAAATCCACACTGTTTTATTAAGCGCTTTTCGTCGTTCTTTTTAGAATGACTTCTTCAGACAAATTCCAATAAACAACTTTCAGCATTTATATCCTTCATTTAACAACCAATAAACCAATTATCTAATTAAAAAGTTTTTTAACTATTTAAAAGGGTAAAAGCACATATAAATGACTATATACTATCCTATATATGTATTATGTTTTTTTAAGGAATGTGTAGTATGTAATACATGAATTTTAACACATAGATTTTTAACTAATAGCTAGCAATAAACCTAGCTGAAATCCTAAATTAATCAAACTTTCATTGGGTTCTGACTTTGATAACATGACTAAGTGATGCCACTGTGGGATAATGACATACCTTTTGTAGTCTTCGGATTCGTTCTCTCAGGTACTACTTGCAGATTGCGTGACTTGAGCAAGTCACTGGACTAGAACACATTCTTGGAATGCTCCTATAAAACATCACTTGAATTTGATGTACTGTGACACAATACCCCACACTCGCACATTGTTGACAAACTCAAGAGGTTAGGTACAAACCTGTATGTCACCCAATGGATAGCCAACTGGCTCACAGACAGGACCCAGAAATTTAGAATTGGAGAGTCCACCTCTACAAACAGGCCAGTCACAAGTGGAGTCCCTCAGGGATCAGTACTTGGCCCGCTCCTTTTTGGCATTTACTTCTCAGAAGTCAAGGCTCATGTCAGTGGTTTCTGGCTGACTAAATTTGCAGATGATTGCAAATTAGGAGCTGTCATTGAATCTCACACTGAAAAAGCCACAAGTAAACGAACCAAACCAGTAAGCACCACAAGTTCCAAGGCAGTAATCCAAGCAGAACCATGTAGTTGAGATGAATAAATATCTTTTAATAATCCAAATACAATAAAAAGCTCTTCACAAGCCTCACACAGACAATATTAATGTTGAGCTCGCTTTCACTTCGTAAAATACAAAGCTTCATCAGAACAAGAAAGTCATTGTGTCAGGTGCATTAAATAATCTCATTTTAAATTAAGTAGGTGTTTCTTGGAGACCATTTGTTCCCTCAATACTTCAAATATTCAAAGTTCGTAACCACTTTAAAAATACAGACAACTTTAAAATCAGTCAAATTCATATTACAGAGTTCTTTGAATTTTAATGCCTCTGAATAAATCTGAAATAACCAATTTCATAGTATAATGAATAAATAATACTAAAATGTGTATGGAAATGTTTAAAATAAATACTAATTGATGTTGATATAGTAATCCACCCCCCCCCCCACCCACACACACACACACACACACACACTTTTCTCACACTGATACAAATGTTCTCTAGGAGGAGCTGACACTGACAAACAACTGGTGTCAGAGTCATGGACTAAAACTAAATGCCAAGAAATGCATAATAGTATCCTTTGGGAAGTCATCCATCCGTGGTAACTATCATATTGAAAACACACCCCTTGGAGTTGACCCAGTAATTAGGGACTTAGCGACACACACAGTAATCTAGCCTTTGATCATCACATGTCTACAGTGGTGAGGACATCTTTTTATGTTGCACAACTTATAACCAAAGATATGGCATCCAAGTCCAAGACATTCATTGTTCCAGTGTATTCGGCATTCATCAGACCTGTCATTGATTACAGTGCCCCCTTTGGTATGTACCTAACCAGGCATATCTAACAACTGGAACGTCCACAGAGGTTCCTCTCTAAAGGAATACAGGGCGTAAGTAATATGTCTTATGCAGGCCACTTCAAGCCCCTATCCCTGTATTCTGTCTCTTACAGGCTTTTGAGGGGAACTCTATGCCTGGTATACAGGGCATTGTCAGACTCCTCTCTGATGGACCTCCTGCATGTCCACCAAACAAACAGTACCAGACTTACCCATTCTAAAGACTTAAACCTCTTGCCTGTGATATAAATAGGACCTGTTAGAGAGATAGCTATGTATCCCAGACACTACCCAATCTATGGAACAGGCTCCCCATCCATGTGAAGCAGAGTTCCTCCCTAATCCAATTCAAGTGCAGCTTGGACAATTGGATGGGGAAACGGAAATTCATCCATGGTTTGGCACCCAGGTCTCTGATGCAAACAGGTAACTTACAAATGGTTTGTTTCCCCAGACCCGTGCTTATACTTAAGGGTATCAGAACTTGTCATAGAGTTGGGATGCATGGCTAGGCTTAAAAAGGCCCTTGTGGTCATTAGCCTAGTAAACACCTATGAACCTATAAACTTTGTTCATGTAACTACTTATTCTTGTTTGTTCATCTGCTTCTGTTAGGGGTTGGCACAGCAGATCATGTGTTTGCATTTCTTCCTGTCCTCTGCATCTTGCTGTGTCACACCAACCACCTGCATGTCCTCTCACCATATCCATAAACTTTATCTTGGGCCTTCCTCTTTTCCTGTCTGCTGACAGCTCCATCCTTAGCATCCTTCTCCCAATGCACCCAGCATCCCTCCTGAGCACATGTACAAACCAACACAGTCTTGCTTTCTCTGGCTTTGCCTCCAAACCATCCAACCTGAGCTGACCCTCTAATATACTAATTTCTAATCCTGTGCATCCTTGTCACACCCAATGTAAATCTTAACATCTTTAACTCCGCGACCTCCAGGTCTGACTCCTGTCTTTTCATCAGTGCCACTGTCTGCAACCCATATAACATAGCTGGTCTCACTACCATATTGTACGCCTTCCCTTTCACTCTTAGTGGTACCCGTTTGTCGCAAATTACTTCTAACACTCTTCTCCACCCATTCCACCCTGCCTGCACTCTGCTCTTCACCTCTCTTCCACACTCACCATTAGTCTGAAGTGTTGATCCCAAGTATTTAAACTCATCCACCTTCATCAGCTCTACTTCTTGCATCCTCACCATTCCTCTGCCCTCCCCCTCCATCACACTCGCATATTGTTTCTTAGCCTTGCTGACCTTCATTCCTCTCCTTTCTAGTGCATATCTCCACCTCTCCAGGGTCTCCTCAACCTGTTCCCTACTCTCACTATAGATGACAATGTCATCTGCAAACGTAGTCCATGGGGTCTCCTATCTGATATAGTCTGTCATCCTTTCCATCGCCATTGCAAATGAGAAAGGGCTCAGAGCTGGTAATTGATATAACCCCACTTCCACCATAAACGCATCTGTCACTCCTACCGCAGACTACACCACTATCACACTGCCCTCATACATATCCTGTACCACTCTTGCATACTTCTCTGACATTCGCGACTTCCTCATACAGTACCATGACTCCTCTCTAGGCACCCTGTCATATGCTTTCTTTAGTCCTCAAAGACAAAATGCAGCTCCTTCTGACCTTCTCTATACTTCTTCATCAACACCCTCAGGGCAAACATCGCATCTGTATTGCTCTTTCCTGGCATGAAACTGTACTGCTGCTCACTAATCACCACCTCCCTTCTTAACCTAGCTTCCACTACTCTTTCCCATAACTTCATGCTGTGGCTGATCAATTGTATCCCTCTGTAGTTAATACAGATCTGCACATCACCCTTATTTTTAAAAAATCGGTACCAATACCCTTCTCCACTCCTTGGGTATCCTCTCACTTTCCAAGATTTCACTAAAGAATCTGGCTAAAAACCTCACTGCCATTTCTCCTAAACACCTCTATGGTTCCACAGGTATGTCATCTGGACCAACAGCCTCTCCATTCCTCATCCTCTTCATAGCTGTCCTTACTTCCTCCTTGTTAATCCATTGCACTTGCTAATACACTATCTCCACATCATCCAACCTTCTCTCTCTCATTCTCTTTATTCATCAGTCCCTCAAAGTACTCTTTCCATCTGCTCAACACACCCACTTTGCTTGTAAGTACTCTTCCTTCATTATCCTTTTATCACCCTAATCAGCTGCACATCTTTCTCAGCTTGGTTCCTCTGTCTAGTCAATTGGTACAGGTCCTTTTCTCCCTCCTTAGTGTGCAACCTTTCGTGCAACTTGCCATATGCCTTATCCTTAGCTTTTGCCACTTCTCTCTTTACCATACACCTCATTTACTTATACTCCTGTCTACTTTCTTCATCTCTCTGACAATCCCACTTCTTCTCCGATCTCTTCCTCTGTTTACTCTCCTGTACTTCCTTATTCCACCACCAGGTCTCCTTGTCCTCCTTCCTCTGTTCAGAAGTCACACCAAGCACTTTTCTAGCTGACTCACTCACCACCCTCTGTTGTGGCTGCCCAGCTGTGTGGTAACTCTTCACTGCCACCCAGTGCCTGCCTTAACTCTGCCCTGAATGCCACCTTAGTTATTCTTTTTCAACTTCCACCATTTGATCCTTGGCACTGCCCTCACTTTCCTCCTCCTCCTCTTGATCATAAGTGTCATCCTACATGCACCATCCTGTGCTGCCTGTCTAAGTGTTTCCCTTTCACCACTTTGCAGTCTCCAGTTTCCCTCAGACTGGCCCTTCTGCATAGGATATAATCCCACCTGTGTGCATCTTCCTCCACTCTTGTACGTCACCCTGTGCTCCTCCCTCTTCTTAAAATACGTATTCACCACAGCCATGTCCATCCTTTTCACAAAATCCACTACCATCTGACCTTCTGCATTCCTCTCCTTAACACCACACCTACCCATCACCTCCTCATCCACTCTGTTCCCTTCACCAACATGCCCATTGAAATCCACTCCAGTCAGCACTCTCACCCTGGGTACACTCTCCACCACTTCAACTTTCTCCAAAATTATTCTTTCTCTTACATTGCACACTTAACTTGCAGGGAATATGCACTAACAACATTCATCATCACGCCAACAATTTCCTGCTTCATAAACATCACCCTATCCGACAATTTCATCTTCAAAACACTCTTGACATACTGTTCCTTCAGGATAAACCCTACCTCATTCCTCTTCCCATCCACACCATGGTACAGCAATTTGAACCTGCCTCCAATACACCTGACCTTGCTCCCCTTTCTTCTGGTCTCTTGCACGCACAATATGTCACCCTTCCTTCTCCCTATCATATCAGGGGTCTATATTATCTGATCGAAACACGAAAACCGCGAACACCATTTGGATGACACCAAATGGTTGAAAACGGAAAATGTTATACGTGTAAACGGAATTCGCCGTAGGGAAATTCTTCCCTTCACTTCACTGTAGTGTGATCTTGGAGTTGGAATATTTAAGTAGCCGGAGTATGCAGGAGGGCTTGCCCCCCTGCATAAAACAGTTAGACATTTGGTTTTGTAGTTTTGTTTTTTTTCCGGATTCGATATTTCTAGTTTTTGCTCATTTGGTGTCACTCAACATGTGTTCGCTGTTTTCATCTTTCGTTCTCATAATATAGATCCCATATCAGCTCGCTCTCTCCCTCTACCAGTCATACTGCCAACACTCAAAGTTTCTACCCTCCCTTCCACACTCATAACTTTCCTTCTCCTGCTTCTGAGCATCCCTTTCCCCTCCTCTTCTCCTTTGGCCAACAGTAGCCCAATTTCCACCAGCACCCTGTTGGCTAACAGTACTGGAGGCAGTCATTAACCCAGGCCTTTACTGATAAAGTATGGAAATGTGTTGTTGTCCGCATATTTGATCTGGCAAAATGTTGCACAGCATGCCCTTCCTGACGTAACCCTCCCCATTTATCCAGGCTTGGGACCAGCACAAAGAAATACACTGGCTTGTGCATACCCTAGTGGATGGGTTTGACATTCATGTAACATTGTTCACGTAACATGCTAACAAAATAAGTAACTTCATAGAGTCACTATTCAAATGAAGAAATGTGGACATTTTGAATTCACTTTTATGTAATATCTAAAGTAGCCAGAATTGATTTCAGGGAGGTTTTTATACACAAATCTGGTAGTTTTTACTTTGTTCTAAATTTAGTTGGAATGATGGCTGAGGTTCTAGCATTAGGCAAGCTTGCCACTGGGAAGCCATCAGATTCTCTTCTGAAACCAGTTGTATGTATTTTTACTAGGGACAGCATTTTTTTTTCTTCAGTGGTTTGTAGTTATTCATAATTTTATGTTCATGCCTTCCGTACAGCTTCCACTTTCTTGATGCCAACAGTGACCAAGAAAAAAAGCTTTCCACACTGTAATGCAGTTCTGCTGTCTGTGGTATATCCTGTATCCTGAAGGCAGCAGCAGCAACACTGCTTAAAGTCGAGGATTATGACTGCATCTCCTGTTGTAACCAGCTTGTGTTGGAGGCACGGATGCCAAGGATTATGACTGCATCTCCTGTTGTAACCAGCTTGTGTTGGAGGCACGGATGCCAAGGATTATGACTGCATCTCCTGTTGTAACCAGCTTGTGTTGGAGGCACGGATGCCAAGGATTATGACTGCATCTCCTGTTGTAACCAGCTTGTGTTGGAGGCACGGATGCCAAGGATTATGACTGCATCTCCTGTTGTAACCAGCTTGTGTTGGAGGCACGGATGCCAAGGATTATGACTGCATCTCCTGTTGTAACCAGCTTGTGTTGGAGGCACGGATGCCAAGGATTATGACTGCATCTCCTGTTGTAGCCAGCTTGTGTTGGAGGCACGGATGCCAAGGATTATGACTGCATCTCCTGTTGTAACCAGCTTGTGTTGGAGGCACGGATGCCAAGGATTATGACTGCATCTCCTGTTGTAACCAGCTTGTGTTGGAGGCACGGATGCCAAGAAATGTACCTGGAAGGTGAAGCACAAGAGCTGAACCTTGATTCTTTCTAAAATGCATTAAGAACCAAACGGCAAAAAGAGTCAGAAGCCTTCAGGAACCACATTTTAATATAAATGTTAAGTGCTTTCGTCCTAGTATCCACACTTCATCAGAACTATGGCATTCTGATGATGTCTGGGCAACATTTATATTAGTGTGGTTCCTGAAGGCTGATACACTTGTGTTTGCTGTTTGGCTCCAAGTTTGGAACCTGGAATATATGATCTTGCATGGCATATATTCTACCTCTCCATAAAGGTGGCAAAAACACCAATATCTTAAACTTCTGCCGCATAGCTGTCCTCCCCCCAGTCTGTAAGATCCTGGAAAAATGCATTCATCTCCAACTTATGCACTTCCTAACTCAAAACCATCTTCTCACCCCTGCCAAACATGGATTCCGACCAGGGCACGGTAGTACAGCAGCTCTCCTCTCATTCCTTAACACAGTCATTCATGCCTGAGACTCTGGGAAAGTAGTATTCACAGTGCTTTTGGATCTCTCCAAGGCATTCTATACTATTTCCCACACCCATCTTCTCAGTCATCTTTCTAACCTTAATCTGTCTCAAAACACCCTATCTCGGTTCTCAAACTACTTGTCTAGTAGATCTCTGGCTGAAATAAAGAAAAGGCACCTCTTCTTTTCTCCATACCCCCACAGGTGTACATCAGGGATCCATACTCTGTTCTATGTTGTTCAGTATCTTTGTCAATACCTTTCACTGTCATTCCCAGTACCACAATAATCCAGTATGCAGATGACTAAACATTAGTCTGCTCTGCCACTAACCTCCCCAAACTTCTAGCTAACACCCAGATTGCCTTCTCTACCACAGAGGCTTGGATGCTCCAAAACCACCTTTTTCCAATTTCTAAACCAAAACAGCACTCCTATCGAAGTTGTTCCTTACGCCAAATTCCATGTACTTCAAAGCATAAAGAAAACCCACCAAAAGCTTGGTATGCTTTACAGGAACAATTGCTTCCTCTCACCCCATACTAGACAAACTCTCGCCTCCACTTACCTCCTGCCTTCCCTAATGTGTACAGTGCTTCCTTGTAACGAACCTGTCGATCTCCATCATTCCAAGTTAACTGATGCAACAAAATTTCCAAATTCGCCACTAATGCCAAATACTTATCCATCACTGTGTAGCCTTCCACACACTAAATTGACTAGAACTACTAGACCATCTGGATTACCTCCAGCTGATTACAGTTCATAGACTTTTCTCCAACCCTACTAGATGCCCCGCTCTCTCGAACATCTTTCTTCCCTACCTACCTAATAGAACTCTCAGATCTGAAAATCAAAAGCTAATTAGTGTTCATAAACCAAATTGCTCACTTGGACAACTACTCCTCTCTTTTTTGCTAGCCAAAAATGGAATTCTCTTCTCCCTACTCTAAGGATAATGAAGAACCTAGGAAACTTTAAAACACATCTCCATTCCTACCTTTTTTCTAAATGGAAATGTACCTGTATCCTTCCAACCTAGTCCATCCCTAACTCTCCTGTACCTCCCTTTTATTCCCAAGCTATACTCCACCCATTTTACACTAGTATCCCTTAACATATAGAAATCGATACTGGCTGCCAACAGACTGCATTTCTAAAGTGCAACCATTTCATCACCTTGGAACATTTGGTGTCTTCCACTATGTTGTTGTTGTGAACATGTTTTCAAAATTATTATTACTGTTTGCTACGTGATATTTTGTTTTGATATTCTTTTTACTATTGTAAATATTCTCCTTTCAATGTGTATTAGTATTTTGTAATTGTATTTGTACTTGTATTTTTTTTTGGGGTTATTGTGGAGCTTTTCTCCACAGGTCTCCACTGAAAATGGGCTCTCTGGGCCCAGTGGACTTCCCCGATCATTAAACTGGAAATAAGTAAATAAAATAAATGATAAAAGAAGATAAATATCAGCAATAAGAAAGTCTCAAGTCGAAAAAAGTAAAAACTGTAGTCTCCAAAAAACAAAGTAGACTCAGAAATGGCCAGGCAATCCAGTATGTAGAGTAGAAACTTTCTTTATTCCATAAACAAACACAAGCGCTTTCACAGAGATACTGCTTCATCAGATGCAATTCCAAACTGATTATTTTACCATTTAGATACAAAAAGCTGTTACCAATTATCCAGTCAGTAAAAGTTCATTGTTAAAGAAACAGAACCATTATTTCACATTTTATGCATGCAGAAGCTTCTTAAAAACGCATTCACTATCACAGCAATAAAATACAAAAGCATATATAACAACATATGTATATATATATATATATATATATATATATATATATATATATATATACACATACACACACACACACACACACACACACACACAAAACTATAAACATTCTTTCAAAATCTAAAACTTAGAGTTATATTATCTGAACAACAGTCTTTCTTTTAGCATAGGTTTGAGTGGGACTTTGTCATTTAAACCATCACCACTGTCCCTTCTCAAACAAACTATCCATCTTGTTTCTAACTGTTCAGTATAATTTCTGGTATCTCCACCTCTGATGTTTTCATAATCTCTACCTATTGCTCTAAATTTAAAAACCTGAGAATTATCTGTTTCACTAACATGTTTGGCCAATGCATTAGAAACACTGCCTTTGCTAATATGATAGATATGCTCTTTTATTCTGTCATGAAATGCCCTGTTTTCCCTACGTACAATTTGTTACATTTTATTTATTTATTTTATTACATTTCTTTATTTATGTATTTATTACATTTCTGACAACATGCTAAATAAACTTATATGTATTGAGGGACAAGTGGCCGAAACCGTAAAAGTACAAGTCTTGTGCTGATCTGGATGTATAAATAAATTTGAACTATCTATGTACTCACATGCAGTGTATCTACCACAAGCCTTCGTGATATTAGCACTGTTTTCATTCCTGCTTTTCTTAGGTTAACATAACTGCTGCTTCAGTGATCTCATATTTTTATATAAAAAATTGTGTTTACTGTCCACAATCCCTTTTATTTCATCATCTGCTGTGCCAGTACTTACTAATGATCTCCATATGCATACGTGAGTCATTAAAATAATAAACTGGAACTCTCACCTTACTTCTATAGATCTTATTTTCTCTTACTTGATTTAATTCGCTACCACTAGTAAAATAAGGTCTAGCTTTGCCATTTCACATCCTAGTAACATCTTGAATAGCAATATTAACTTCTTGACTGCGGTGATGGTGCTGCGGTAGCGTTGTCACCTCACAGTAAGAAGTTGTCCTGTTCGATCCTCAGCTAAAGCTTCTTCTGTGTGGAGACATGCGTGAATGGGCGTACCTTCGTTGTAGGTTGTACGTCAGGGCTGGCAATTCGGTACGTAAAAATCTACTGCCAATCATTGGCGGACCAGAGTTCCGCTGTGGCGACCCCTAACTGGGAAAAGTCGAAAGATACAACAACATCAAGATAGCGTCTTCTTTCAAGTTTCACGAAGAGCAGCAGTCTGTTCTAAGAATTGTCCCCTACATTCAATCAGGAAGCTCTGTATACCTGATTTTTAACAACATTTTTAAATACACGACTAGGATGCATACTTTCTCTGATTAATAAGTGGTCACAGTGACATGTTTTTGTGTACAACTTCTTGGTAACGCCACCTAAACTCTCTTTATAAACTTCAACATCAAGGAAATTTGTCTTTTCATTTGAAATTACTTGTGAAAACATCAAGTACGTAGTAGTATTTGATATGTAATCAACAAACTCATTAAATTGCTGCAGTGACCCCCACACACACACACACAAAACAAATCATCAACAAATCTGCGATAAAACAGCACCATGTTTTTAAATCTTCCATTAAGTATATACTTTTCTTCCCATACAGACATCACTGCATTGGTGTAGCTGTTGGCACACGAGGTGCCCATTGCTACGCCATTTCTCTGCCAGTAGATGATTTCATCAAACAAAAATGTTATTGTACAATAAACATTTCAGCAAGGATGTAAACATCTGTAACTTGTCAGTTGTATAATCGGTACAGTTTCTTAAACTCATTGAAGCTGTTAATACCAATTCCATTTGGTATCACCATGAATAGTGATGCAACATCGAAAGTTGCTAAAAAAAATACATTGGTGGTATCCTCGCTTTTAGTCATGTACTGAAGTAAATCATTAAGAAAGTGCTTGGTGTCCCTAAGAATATATTTATTGTTATTCAGTATAGGTCTGAGAAGTTCCTCAGTGTATATAGACATAGGGTCTGTAACCCAGTTACACCCCGACACTATAGGATTTAGTGGGGTGGGGGGTAAAACAGGTTTTTGTGCAGTTTTGGTGAATCTTGGATCATAGGTAACAGGGGGTGTAACACTTTAAAATATTCATACAGCTCTCTATCATTTGATGACTTGACTTAACAGTCCAACATAACTCACCATAAACATTAAAAATCATCCTGTCCGTTTGCTTCTTGTTAAAAGCATAAAAAACTATTATTGCTAAGCATTTATTTAATCTCATTTTCATACCACCATCCATATAAAACAACAGTAGGACCTCCCTTGTCAGCAGGGCAAATTATTATGTTCACATTATTTACCAAACTTTTCAGTGCATAATTTTCATCTTTTGTCAAGTTCCACTTTTTACAAGGCTTTTTGTTTTCACTAACTTTATAAATATCTTCAGGACATAACTTTTCAAAAGCATTGAATAATGGATGCAGTATTGGTGAAAAGGTACTAGGCTTCTTAAAAACATTATTATAATTGCCTGTTCATTTCCTTTAAAACACGTTTTAACATATTTCTAGTAAATGCTTAGGGTGTGATTCTAATCTCTGGATCTGTTGTCAATCTTCACTCAATCCTTGACAGTGGGTTCAGTTCTTTACTTCAGCTCACGCTCTCCAAATTCTTGAGCCAGGCTCTACCCTTAATGCTCCTCACAGAGATTACCCCAGGTCTTGTTGCTTCGGAGACCAGACGTGTTCATTCACTCTGTCGAGGCTTGGCTTAGTTTGTGAGTAATTTCTGATTTTTTTCCACACTTAATTCTAAAGTTTCTTTGTTATAACTCCTTGTATTTCTACCCGCACTTTTCACTTCTTATTGTAGCTGGTTTCTGTCTCCCCTCTACCATTGGTAGACTGTTAAGTACCATTGTTGGTACCCCCTCTCACTTCTGCTAATTACCTTTAAAGGTAGTCTATTATACAATTGCTGGTATTTTTCTTTCTATTAACAAAAAAAAAAAATCTTACTTTCTCCATATTTCTTTCTTGTGTGACTGCTTGAATTCTCTTATGGCGGAACAACAGGAGAAACTTTCTCCTAAAACCCTCTAAGGACACCTACGGATTTAAAAGCAGTAAGAAATGTGAGGGCAAAATGTCCAATTCAGACAGGCATACTCTGAGTCTGTGTGTGTATTGCCTTGGTAAAATACATTTGCAGGAAAACTGTGCGATCTGTCACTGGTTTTCTACCTGTACTTTAACAGAAAGAAAAAATAAATTAATATTAAAAGGACTACTTAAAACTGGATTTGAAGAGGCCATTTCTGAGTCCAGAGAGAAAGCTGGTACTTTATCTTCCTCCTCTTCTCCTGCCTCAAAGAAAAGGCCTTCCTCTGTTCCAAAGTCCTCAGAACCATCAAGGAAAATTCCTAGACCTTCCTTGGTACTGAAGAATTCATCCGCACCGGAGGACTTGTCTACACCAGCTATGGCTACTACCACTAAATTGGCTTTGGAGCTGACAGCTTCTTCTTCTTCTTCGGTACCTACTCATATATTGGTACCAAAGTAGTTGGGGCTGTCTCCACTCCCAAGAACATCCTACTCCCCATCTGTGCATCCATTTAAAGATGCTCCCTTTGTGGAAGTGAGACCTCCGAAATTTCATTCTACTGCATCTGTTTGTTCTACTAATAGCCTCTCAGAGTCGGACATTGAGACTGGTGAATCAGGTACTGGTGGTGAGGGGACTGACCTCTGTTCCGAGCCACACCGGCATTGGAACCATTCACCCTGTGACACCCCCATATCCTCCTCCTCCAACTCTAGCCGAGCCTTTGGAGCCCCTGATCCCCAACTCTCCCTGCCCCGATTGTTTCTGTTCCGGTAGCATCTTTGTCTCCGGTTCTAAGGACCACTTGAGTAGCTCTGAGCTTTCGGCTCCGGAGACCTCCCAGGGTCTAGACTGTCTTCTCACAAGATGTGTTGCCAACTGGCTCACTGACAGAACCCACACTGTAAAATTTGCAGACTCCAAATCTGACTTCAAACCAGTGACAAGTGGAGTACCACAGGGTTCAGTCCTGGGACCTCTCCTGTTTGGTATCTACTTTTCTGAAGTACAGGCTAACACAGAAGGCCTCTGGCCAACGAAGTTCACAGATGACTGCAAACTAGGAGCCATAGTCGAGTCCCCAAATGATGTGGACATCCTACAGAAGGGTCTCAAGCTCAATGCCAAAAAGTGCATTGTCATCCCCTTTGGTAAAAACTCTGTACGCATGAACTACCACATAAACAGCAGTCTACTTAAAGCTGAATGTGTGATAAGAGACCTTGGGACCCAGGTGGACAGTAGTCTCTCCTTTGATAATCACATCGCCACAGTAGTCAGGAAATCCTTCTGTGTGGCACACCTCATCACAAAAGGGTTCTCATCCAGGAAAAGAGGTCATTGTTCCCCTCTACTTGGCACTCATTAGACCCATTATAGAGTACAACGCCCCTTTTGGAATGTCCCTCATAAGACATCTGCAGCAACTGGAAAGGCCACAGAAGTACCTCACAAAGAGGATTACTGGCCTCAAACAGATGCCCTACACTAACCGTCTCAAAAAAACTCCAGCTTTACTCTGTAGCATATCGCCTACTCCAAGGAGATCTCTGCCTAACATATAAAGCTATGTTAAACCCAGAGCTGTTGGACATGCTACACCTTAAGAAATCCCAATCCCCTCCGAGTTTCCCGCTCTAGGGACCTAAACCTTGTCACCACAATAAACAAGACATGCTGGAGGGATAGATTCCTGTCCCAGTGACTTTCTGTAGTCTGGAACAAGCTACCCATCTATGTCAATCAAAGTTCCTCATTAGCACTCTTCAAGAAAAATCTTTATGAGTGGATGGGAAATAGGGAATACACCCCAGGGATCACTTCTGTGGCTCTGCTCAACAGGGGCAGAGGAAATTAACTTTCTTGGGTAGCGTAAGCCAGGGAACCTTAACTAGACTTACTTAGGCCCTTGGGCCAATAGCCTAGTACCTACCTATGAACGTATGGTCGGGTCCGAGATGCATGCTACCTTTTCGGTTCCTTCGGAGCCGTCTTGTCTCTTGGTGCCTCAGCCTTTGCAGCGTCGACTTACTCTTCCATTCCGGAGGTGGCTTCCTCACTGCGGGATGTGACCCTCGTTCCAAAGGAGCCTGTTTCAGTTCTGGGCTTCCACCCATCTACAGGGAGCCTGGCCTTCCAGATTATGGAGAGGGCATTGTCTATTGCAGACTTTGTCTTTGCCATCCCTGTTGGGACATATCTCTGTATCCCCTCAACCTGAGCTACCATCAGTGTCTCCCCCAGGACCAGGAGCACAAAAGTCTCAGGTAACACCTACTTTGGATACTTTCCAGATCATCCCCCGAGGAAGTCCCTGTGAAATGAAAGTGCAAGAGGAAGCACTTAAACTCCCTGGAGGAGGAGATACTGAAGATACTGATTTCAATGAAGGAGAAGGTTCCCCCAGGTCACCCCCTGATGATGATTCCTCCAGGAACATCATTGACATTCTGAACCAGAGGGGTGGCTGGTCCTCCTCCCAACCTTCCACAGAAGAATAAGTATACCTGGAGGCTTTTCGTGCTCAACCCTCCACTTCTTGGATCTCTCCACCCGCTGACTATCTCATTAAATTGATCACTCAGCTGGAGTGGAAGATGCCTGATGCCACAGAGCCAATCCCCAAGAGACCTGATTGAGTTTTATCAGCCCCTAATGAGGAACCACATTGGGCCAAAGGAATTCCCGTTAACACCATGGTGGTAGCGGCAGCCACCAGAAAGGAACTTGCCAAGGAAAGTCCTACTAGCCAATCATCCTAGCAAGGAGTCTAGGACTTTGGATAGATCTGGCAAGTGTGTTTATGCTTCATCAGCCTTTGCTGTAAGGTCCTTGAATTATATGCCTAACTTTACAAGACTACAGAGGGATCTGATTGAAGAGCTTTTGTATACCCTTGGAGTAGTGGCTGAAAGGGGTATGAGATAGTTGCTTCTTAGCTTACTGCCCTAAAAGCAGTTTCTAACTTGTCCATGAGGCTTTTGTTGCCCATGCAGCCGAAGGGACGACTAGGACAGCGGTACAGGCATAGCCATTAGAAGGCATTCCTGGCTGCGCTTGTGTGAATTTCAGGAGCCATTTAAAGCGTCATTCATGAATGCTCCATTTGACGGATCTTTCCTGTTTGGTGCCAAGGTAAAAGACACTCGAGCCAGATGTGAAATGGACGATAAGACCCTTTCTGCCATTGGTATACGTTTTTCCACTCCTCAGAGACTTATAGGAACCAAAGAAGTGGGAGACTGATTTACAAAATCCAAAGGGCCTTTCCAGGATTCACGAGGCAAAGACTTTCCCTGGGGCAGAGGGGGAAGCAATGGAAGACACCTCCCTAGAGTCAGAGATGGAGCGCAGAAGCAGGGATCCAGAGAGAGACCACCTCTTGAGCTTCCTACTAGCACCCCTGATTGGGTGCCCGATTGCCCATCTCTGGAAGCAGTTAGAGGGCGACTTTCTTTGCACCAATATGCTTGGGAAATATTAATGGGGAAATGAGTGTAGGGAATCGTATCCAGAGGTTACCTAATTCCTGTAGCACAACCTCCAAAAACCCAGAAAAAACTCCCAGATGTACCACCCGGTCACAGGGAAGCAGCAGTTCTAGAAATTCAAAAACTGCTAAGCAAAAGAGTCATTCAAAAAGTCCCACCAGACCCACAAGGATCCAGTTTTTACTCAAGATTCTTTAGTGCCCAATAAAACTGGGGACTGAAGACCCATCTTGGATCTCAGCCAATTCAACAAGGCAGTTCCACAAATAAAATTCTGGATGGTCACTGTTCAGTCGATACATCCATTCCTGGAAAAAGACGAGTGGATGTGCTCTATCAACCTCCAAGATGCTTATTACCGCATAAAAATGGAAAAGAGCTCCAGGAGGTTTTTGCGCTTCCGGCTAGGAGCCAGTCATTTCCAATTCAGAGCACTGCCCTTTGGACTCACCACAGCCCCCAGGGTGTTTACCAAATGCATGGCAGTGGTAGTAGCTCATCTGAGACTGCAAGGGTTTTGAGTATTTCCGTATCTCAGGAACTGGCTGCTCACTGCTGCCCCAGCCGTCAGTTAGAACCGGCAAGAGATTACACCATACGTCTCTGTGCATCTCTGGGAATAACCATAAACTTCAAAAAGTCTGCACTTAAACCCACTCAAAAACTGGACTTCATTGGAGCCCACTTAGACACTGCCTTGGGAATTGCATCTCTACCTCCAGAAAGGCTACAGTGCATAAGATCTCAGGTTGGTCAATTGCTACACAATGACAAGGTCCCAGAAAAATTAGTTCTTCAAACCTTAGGCTCCATGGCAGGAGCAATCACTCTAGTCCCCTTGGCGAGATATCACATGCGGATATTGCAATGCGTACTAGTGTCCCAATGGTCTCTCATCTACCAACCAATGTCTGAACTAATTCTGATTACCAAATGTTGCAAGTACAACCTGTTGGAGTGGCTACACTCCAGCCAGTTTCTCGTAAGTCGTCCTTTCATTCTCCCTCAGCTTCAAGCCACAGTGACCACTGATGCCTCCAAGACTGGGAGGGGGGGGCATTATCTGGGAAGGACAGTCCAAGGCACATGGTCCCAATTGGAGGCCAACTTACACATCGATGTACTAAAGATGAGGGCAGTGCTATTAGCGTTGCAAGCATTCCATGATGTCCCCTCTCTAGGGACAGAAGCAATTCAAATGGACAACATGTCAGTAGTCTGGTACATAAACAAGGGGGAACCAAATCTTACCGTTGTGTCGAGAAGCACTCAGAGTTTGGCTATGGGCAATTTTATTTCAACCGCTTTCTTGTAGCAATGCACAATTCGGGGAGTTTCAATGTGGTAACAGACAAATTGAGCAGAACTATCCTCTTGCCTCACAAGTGGTCTTCATTCCAGCAGTGATGAACAACATTTTTCCACCACTGGGGCCAACCTTGCTGCAATCTCTCTGCTTCTCCTATAAATAACACGTGCAGAAGTTGCTTTGCCTTACTCCCTCCTTGGGGGGGGGGGGGTCACCCAGAGACGCTCTTCTCCACGCTTGGCCTCCCAGTCTCCTTTATGCCTACCCCCAATTCCTCTTATTTCACAGTCTCTGAAGAAAAACAAATGGACGGAGAACTCAGTAATCCTCACTGCCCCCCTTCTGGCCTCGACAAGTTTGGTTTCCCTTCCTGTGGCCTCATTTGATTCAGAAACCATGAATTCTGGTCCCAATTCCCGATCTACTGTCTCATCCAGAGGGCATGGTGCATCTGAATCTCCAAAACCTCAAGCTCACTGCATGGCTTCTCCAGTTCCCATGATTGCCAGGCATCCTTCTCTTTCCTCACCTGTCCGACAAATTATTATCGCTTACCACAAATCATGTACAAGGAAATTTTACCAAAGCAAATGGGAAAAGTTTCCTAGGTGGGCCCTAGACAATGGAACAGATCCTTATTCAAGTCCTATCCACAAGATATTAGACTTTTTAGCCTTACTGTACCAGTCTGGTTCCTCTACGTCAATGATTAAAGTGCATCTAGCTGCAATCTCAAACTTCCATACATGATTGGAAGGTGCTCCCCTGATGTCACACAAACTGTGTAAAGCATTCCTAAAAGGTCTTCTAATGCTAAGATCTCCATTCAAAGAACCTCTCCCTCCTTGGGATTTAACTATGGTCCATCAGGCCTTGACTTGGAACCCCTTTGAACCATCAGCAACTTGTGACTTAAAACATCTGTCCTGGAAAACCCTGTTTTTGGTGGCTATCACTTCTGCCGAAGAGTCTCAGAACTTCAGGCCCTGTCGTGTCAACCTCCATATTTAAGTTTTCATAAAGACGGGGTTGCGCTTTGAACCAGTCCTTCCTTTTAGCCCAAGGTTGTATCTGAAACTAATATTAATCAGACTTTACAGCTACCAGGCTTTTTCCCAAATTTTTTGAAGGGAGAATATACTGTCCATTTTCTTGACATGCACAGGCAACTACATTTAGAAAATCAAGCCAACCTTTTGTGGCATTTTCTTCTCTCCATTTAGGTAACCCAGTTTCTAAGGTTACCGTGGCTAAGTGGCTTAGAAAACTGCATCACCTTCATTTATCATTCTAAAGGACTCCAGCTCCCAAAAACAGTTCAAGCCCACTCTAAAAGAGCAGTAGCTACAGCTGCCGTCTTTCATGCCAGAGCTTCTGTAAATGACATTTGTGCAGCAGCCACTTGGTTTTCTCATCATACCTTCATCACTCATTACAAATTAGATCAGGTCTCAAGGGGACAAGCATCCTTTGGCTCTATGATGCTTAGGAATATTCTTCCATGAGACCTCCAGAGGCTACAGTAGCTGGGGGACTCTGTCCCACTGTCAAGGATTGAGTGAAGATCGACAACATCAGATAAAGAAGTTATGTCTTCCATAACGTTCTATCTGTGTTGCTGATCTTCACCAATCCTTGACATCCCCACCCTCCATCCCCCATCCTGAGACTATTAGTAGACTGAATTTAGACATTGGCTAGCTTTCCTTTAAGGACTCATATTTGGCCTCAATTCATCCAGTTATCATGCATTTTGACTTCTCACATCCAACTGCCACTCCTTGGTAAACTCGATCTGAGGTAATCTCTGTGAGGAGCATTATGGGTAGAGCTTGGCTCAAGAGTTTGGAGAGGGCAAGCCAAATTAAATGGCCATCTCAGTTCCGAGGTTCAGAACCAAACCCACTGTCAAGGATTGTTGAAGATCGACAGCACAGATGGAACGTTATGGGAAGACATAACTTCTTTTTATTGGTAGGCTTGTAATAGTCTTCAGAATGATCGACTAATATTACCTCCCACTCAGGGATCATAGATAAACGTACTGTGTTGAGCATAAAACCCCTACATCGTCAGGTGTATAGCAAACTGGTTCACTGACAGGACACATGTTGTATGGATAGGCGAGTCCACTTGCGATAAAAAAAACTATTTGTGGTGTCCCACAGGACTCAGTGTCGTGACCGTTCCTGCTTGGTATATACTTCTCTGAATTGAAGGCCAGTGTTGGGGCCTCTGATTTACCACTTTCACTGATGACTGTAAGCTGGGAGCAATCATCTCATCCCCAAACAATGTTGACAACCTACAGACAGGCCTAAAAATGACAAATGACTGCTGCAAAACTCATGGTCTGAGACTAAATGCTAAAAAATGTGTAATCATACCCTTCGGAAAATCAGATGATATTGCAAATTATTTAATAATAGCACATCCCTAAAAGTAGACCCAGTGGCGAGGAACCTAGAAACACAAATAGTAATCTAGCCTTTGACCACCAGGTAAGTATGGTAGTGAGGAAATCTTTCTGTGTGGCTCAACTTGTAAGTAAAGGCATGGCATCAGGGTCAAATGAAGTCCGTGTCATTGTAACTTGGCCCTTATCATGCCCATAACTGAGTGCATGCTCCCTTCTGCTTGTGCCTAACCAGGGACTTAAACCAGCTGGAGCTGCCCCATAGGTTTCTTACTAAAAAAATATAAAGTGTAAGACACAACGCTAGAAGTCTAAATCTCAAAATGCACTACCTCGAAGTACTTCTTAAAATGGAGAACATCGACATTTGTGCTGTAACCGAGACCTGGTTCAAGGCAGCGAAAAGCACCCCTGCACTACCAGGCTACAACTCATTCCACACCTTTCGGCCCCAGAACTTGGACCAAAGCTCCAAAGGCGGTGGTGTCTCCGTATTCATAAAGGATGCACACACCTCCAGACTGGTAGCCCAACATAACGCTTCTAAGATACTTCAGGTGCAGCTAACATATTGGGTAAGACAGCGAGGTTGTAGCCTGCTATAAGTCCCCAACCATGTCCCAAGATTCACACTCCCCATTCCTAAGCACCCTGGAGAATATTAGGGTCCAGCCTAACACTCGCATACTGGCCAACTTCAACTACCCCTCCATTAACTGGGAAAACTACTCATGTACCAATACACTTGCCCAACGCTTTCTGGAATTCATTAATTCCCGTGCCCTGGACCAACTAGTTCTTACCCCCACTAGAGGCAGCAACATCCTTGACCCGGTCATTACTAACATGGGCGATGATTGCTTCACACCAATAGTCAACTCCTCACTGGTTAGATCCGATCACAAGCTAATCACCTTGGAAATCCACATCCCACCCACCCCCCACTAAAGGTAACCACAATGAAAAACTTCTCCAAAGGTAACTTTGGGCTCCTAAAAACAGAGGTGGCTAACTTCAGGGCACCCATGCAAATGGAGAATAGTTGCAGACTGCCATATCATACACCAATGCACTGTAGAAACACTTGCACAAATGCATGGATCTTGCCATACCCAATAGAACTAAGATGCTCTCCTCAAAAAAAATGGAAGCCAATCTGGTGGTCCCCTGCCGTAAACAAACTCTACAACAGAAGAAAGAAACTGATGCGGAATAAGGTGAAGTCCCAAGACTGGAAAGACTCCCTTATCAGCCTCAGCAAAAGGTTGAGATCCCTCATCAAATCCTCTAAAGCTAGCTATGAAAACAGAATTGCAGCAGATAGTAAAGATAACCACAAGGCCTTCTATAGTTATGTATAGAATCTCCATGGCATTACCCAGATTTGCCCTGCGCTATTGCACAATGGTATCTCCTATACCAAGCCAACAGATATTGCAAATATACTGGCGAACAGATTCATTTCTATCTTTACCCCCCCCCCCACCCCCACCCCCACAGGACCAATCACAATACCAGTAGATTGCAAGGCATCCAGTATTACTGCTGCACAGGTTAAAACAGCACTGTTCAAGGCCAAGAATACAGCTTCTATGGGACCTGACAGTATCCCTGGCTGTGTTCTACATGAACTACAGAGTGAACTGGCACCTCACCTGTGTGCCCTGTTCAGTCACAGCCTCACCTCAGGCTTTATCCCCACCGAATGGCGCACTGCTACAGTCATCCCTCTCCACAAAGGAGGAGCAACTACAGACCCCAGGAACTATCACCCCATTAGCCTGACTAGTCTGATATGTAAAGCTGTGGAACACATCATCATGGACCTAATAAACAAGGATATAGGGAATCTCCAAACTCTGGATCCTACACAGTTTGGTTTTGTGAAGGGTAGATCATGCCTGCTCAACTTGGTTGACTTCTTTGAGTCAGTCACCAGAGTTGTGGATGAAGGTAAGGTGGTTCATACAGCCTACTTTGATCTGGCCAAGGCCTTTGATACCATTACCCACTCAGGAATCATAGAAAAACTTACTAAGCTAGGCATCAACCCCTATATCACTAGGTGGGTTGCAAACTGGCTCACAGATAGAACCCCACAGTGTGAAAGTAGCTGACTCCAAGTCAGACTGCCAACCAGTCACGAGTGGAGTCTCACAGGGTTCGGTCCTGGGTCCTCTCCTGTTTGGTATCTACGTTTGTGAAGTCCAGGCCAAAATGAAGGGACTCTGGCTGACAAAGTTTGCAGATGATTGCAAGTTAGGAGCTGTTATTAATTCCCCAAGTGATGTTGACATCCTAGAGAAAGGCCTCAATGAGACCAACGACTGTTGTCAGAACCATGGCCTTAAGCTCAGTGCCAAAAAATGTATTGTCATCCCCTTTGGGAAAAACCCGGTTCCCTTGAATTACCACATTGATGGTAGTCCACTGAACGCAGAAGGCGTTATAAGAGATCTGGGAACACAAGTTGACAGCAACCTCTCTTTTGACCACCACGTTGCCACTGTAGTCCGAAAGTACTATGTGGCACATCTCATTATTATGGGTTTTGCATCCAGGAAGAACGAGGTCATTATCTCTCTCTACTCTTCCCTCATTAGGCCACTCATCGAGTACAATGCCCCATTTGGCATGTACCTCACTAGACATCTGCAACAACTGGAGAGGCCACAAAAGTACCTCACAAAGAGGATCCTAGGCCTTAAACACTTGTCCTATAGTTTCATAGTTTTATAGTATAGTACTAGGCTATCTGCCCTGGGGCATTTGTAAGCCTAGCCATAGTGATGTGGCTTTTGCCACCCCATGAAATGGTACAAAAATGTACAGATAAAATCTAGAATACTGTGCCTCTGTCTAGTAGTGACACAGTGAAGGTCCCCTTATATAATAGAATTAGTTTACTGTGCCTCTGTCTAGCAGTGACACATATGTGACCCCTGGGGTAAACTTACGATCTCCCATCCACTCATCAAGATTTCTCTTGAAGAGATTCAGTGAGGGGCTCTGCCTAATACGAACAGACAGACTCAAAAAAAACTCCAACTATTCTGTCTCATATCACCTACTTGGAGGCGATCTCTGCTTGACTTGCAAAGCCATGTTTGTCCCAGTTCTGTTAGAAATGCTACATCTAAAGAAATCCCAATCCCTCTGCACCCCACGGTACAGAGACCTCAACCTCACTACCACAATCAACAGAACATGCTGGAGGGACAGGTTCATAACCCAGAGACTGCCCATGCTATGGAATGGACTTCCCATAGATGTCAAGCAAAGCACCTCACTGGCCCTCTTCAAGAGAAATCTTGATGAGTGGATGGGAAGTAGAAAATTCACCCCGAGGATCACTCCAGTGGCTCTACTTGACAGAGGCACTAGGAACTAAGGTTGGATGGCACGATGCCAGGGTAATCCTATGGGGTAGGCATGTAAAGGCTCCAGGGCCATTAGCCTAGTACACACCTATGAACCTATGTTATGTGACCCAACTAAAGACCCTGATGTTCATCGTGCATACAGCTGCAGTCATTACAGATGGGTTATCCTGCCGTCAGGCGGGTCCTCGGTCGGCCGAATTCCAAAGTCTAGGTCCGGCGTCGGTTGTCGTCGCCTCTTCCCTGAAGTCAGTGCGGCAGGGGTATAAAAGAGGCAGCCGACGCCATCTTCCTCGGTCTTTCTTGCCGCACGGTGCCCGAAGCAGAAGCCGTTCGCAAGTGCCAGTCGGCCAGCTCCTGAGATTTACGAAAATATTTCAGCCGAAGTCTTCTTGAAAGCTAAGTACCCCATTGGGGAAACTTTTCTTGCCTCGGACCGATGTCAAAGTTAATAATTGCATTTCATGTGGGAAGCAAATACCGCATAAGGATTTCCACTCTTTCTGTATACCTTGCTTAGGCCCAGACCACGACGTCTCGGCCTGCCGTTTTTGTGCTAGATTCAACAAACGTACTATTAAGCGTCGGGCGGAGTTCGCCCGCCACTATTTTGGTAAAAAATGTAATTATATTATGTCGTCAGATACTCCGACTCCAGTTTTGAGTAAAAGCCGCCAAGATAAGGACCGACATACGAGGTCCGTGACTTCTACTGACACCACGCTAAGGCCGACTACCGGTTCTCCGATTCTCAGCAAGGCGCCTACGCAGCCCCTGAGTACTGATGACACTACATTACCGGTGTCTTCAGTACCCGAGGTCGCAGGCTCCTCGGTCCCCATTCCTACTACAGATACCGACGCCACTCTTGGCGGGGAAACTCAGAGTTTAGACAGGCCTGCCATTTCTCAAGGTGTCTTCAGGCCTTCCTCCTTCTCTATTAAAGCTTTCACAAAATCTAAAGCAGCTATTAAAACCAAAAAACAGGGACCTCAGACCCCCTCTCAAGGCCCCATGCCTAAAAAACAGATGCTCAAAATGGCTGAGGATTTGATTACTCTTATCAGGGGTTCTCAACCCCCCTCGGACAAAAGGCCCAGATTAGAGGAAGACTACCTTTCCTCAGATCAAGCCTCTATTACCTCTGAACATTCTGAGGACCAGGACTATACCTATTCTCCTTTTGAAGACTCTGATGCAGAGGAGTCTATTCCCTTGGTCTCCCCCCTGAGGACTACTCTTTTGGGGAAACCCTACATACTTTGAGGGAACACTTTCACTGGGAAGGGCAAGATTACTCAGATTCCAAGAAAAGGCTCAGGGATTTTCTCTTGCTCACCCAGCATAGGCCCCTGGCTATCCCTCCTGTTTTAGATGTATTAGATGATGTGTACACAGAAGCCAGCCTCAACCCAGATTCTTTACCTCCATCTCCTGTTAAACTAGACAGGTATTACCGGGTTCCTGATTCACACCAGTTCCTATACAAAAGCCATACTGCTGACCCAGAAACTATTTCACAGGGTCCCAAGGGAATTAAGGCCTCTACTGTGAAAAACCCATTACCTTCAGAGAGAGATTTTAGAGCTTTAGAAAGGTGGGGGAAAAAGGTGTATACCTTGGCCACTTTAACCATGAGGGCATTAAACTGTCAGTTCCATATGTTAAAGTATCAACAGTTGTTATCTCAGTTGAAAAGCAGAATGACACAACCAGAACAACCAGATTTAAAAGAGTTGCAGGATTTGTTGCATGGTGCAGAGCAAGCGGGTAAACATATCTTGCAGTGTGGTTTTGATGCTTTAGAGGCCTCATGTAGAGCTGCTGTTACAGGGTCTGTTATACGTAGACATGCTTGGCTCAAAGAGCAAGCGTTACCAGATCATGTCAAAGCTAAATTACTAGATGCACCTCTTCAAAAAGATGTATTGTTTGGTGTTAAAGCTGAGGAGGTACTAAAGAAAATGGAGGAAAAAGCAAAATCAATGTAAACAGTGAAAGATTTCCTGCAGGTACAACCTCCACGTTTCAGCAGAAACTGGCCTTCAAAAAATTGGTCCTTTCCAGCCATGGACAGACCTCAAAGAGGCAGATACAGATGCCCAAGGGGTAGAGGGCAACCTCAAGGATCTTTCAGAGCCAGACAGTGGCAAGCACCAATCCCAAGAGATGGAGAAGATAGATCACAGTCATTCAGAAAGCAGACACAATGACTTCCCCCTTTACCTGCCAAGCAGAGCTTTAATGGCAGCACCTTTGGGCGGAAAACTGGCATTATTCTCAAAAAAATGGCATATTGTCACAAAAGACAAATGGATTCTGGACATTATAGACAGAGGCTACAGGTTCCACTTTCACACCCTTCCAAAAATGAGAGGCATGCCAAACCTGCCACAAAATCAAAGGGCAGAGGCACAAAAAACAAATTTCAGCTCTCATGGACATGAAAGTGATTCAAGAGGTACCTGCAAAAGAACAAGGTCAAGGGTTGTATTCCAGACTATTCCTGGTACCAAGGAAAGTCAAAGATTGGAGACCTATTTTAGACCCATCCATCCTAAACACATATTTACAGGTACCAAAATTCAAGATGCTCACATTACAGCAGCTTCTTCCCATGCTGGGCAAGGAGTCTTGGCTGGTAACACTGGACCTCAAGGAGGCATACCTGCATGTCCCTGTCAGACAAGATTGCAGAAGATACCTCAGATTTCTTGCAGGTTCAACCCATTATCAATTGTCTGCATTGCCCTTTGGCTTATCTACTGTGCCCAGAGTGTTTACGAAATGCCTGGCATCAGTAATTGCCTTCTGCAGACTTCAAGGAATACAAATATACCCATATTTGGACGACTGCCTGATCCAAGCTGACGGCAAGGACATACTTCTGAAACACCTGGTGTTTGTAATAAAACTGTTGAACTTTCTGGGATACACAGTCAACAAAAAGAAATCAAAACTAATACCCTCTCAACAAATAATTTTCCTGGGTGCCAGCTTGAATACAACCACCCAGATGGCCTACCTCACGCCAGACAAACAAGGGCAACTGTCTCAATACTTCAGCAAAATGGCAACCTTCACCAGGCTGACTGCAAGGAAAGTCCTGCAGGCTCTAGGATTCATGGCATCTTGCATCCTTCTGATCCCATGTGCAAAGCTGCATATGAGAAAACTTCAATGGTACCTAAAAAACTTATGGTCTCAACACAGGCACAGCTTGGAAACAATTATAGCACTCATTCCATGTCTTCAAAAGGAATTTTTGTGGTGGGCTCAAGCATGCCAAAGAAACATAGGTCTCCCTTTCTGCGTACTTGAAGCAACTCATATCATCACAACAGACACCTTGGACTATGCCTGGGGGGCACACATGACAGATCAGTGCATTCAGGGAAAATGGTCCCAAAAAGAGAAGCACCTACACATCAACCAAAAGGAAATGCTAGCAGTGCAAAATGCTGTTATGGCCTTCAAAGACCTAATGCATCCAGGCCATCTACTGATAAGGACAGACAACACCACAGTGATGTGGTACATAAACAAACAGGGGGGAACTCATTCTTACCCCCTGTGCAGACTAGCCATGACCCTATGGAACACAGCACTGGAATTGCAAATTCAACTTCAGGCACAATTCCTGCCAGGGAAGGAAAACACACTGGCAGACAGCCTAAGCAGAAATATGACAGATCCACATGAATGGAAGTTACATCCTCAAGTTTTCACAAAGATAACTCAGGCATGGGGACAGCCAGACATAGATCTCTTTGCTTCCCACAGAAATTACCAATTGGAAAAATTTTGTTCCAGGACCTATCATCCACAGGCCTGGAAAATGGACGCACTTTCTTTCAATTGGACAACGTTGACAGTCTATGCCTTTCCGCCTCTTCCTCTGCTGCCCAAAGTTCTATTAAAAGCCAGAGCAGAGAGGCAGAAAATGATTCTCATTGCTCCAGATTGGTCAAGACAACACTGGTATCTGCTCCTGAAGAGCCTGACACATTCCCCACCATGGATCCTTCCTCTAGTGCCTCTTCTGTTGTCCCAGCATAACTTCAAGACTCTTCACAGCCAGCTCAAAACCCTAAATCTAGCTGCATGGAGAATCCCTTGATTTCCCAACAGACCCTCCTCTCCAAGGAGGTGCAGGATGTCATCTTGGAGGCCAGAAGACCTTCTACTAGAAAAGCCTTACCCACCTCAGCACGCAGGGTTTCGGAACTACAGGCCCTCATGGCTGTGCAACCTTTCATCATTTTCCATCAGGACAGAGTTTCTTTACGAACCAACCCTACCTTTATGCCAAAGGTAGTATCCAGTGTAGCCTTGAAGAGAACATGTAAGAGGAAGCATGTAGACTCCCAGGTTGAGTCTCTGACCTCTGACACTGACCTCGAGGAGTCAGAAGGGTCCCCCAAGTCATCCTCTGATAATGTCTCTTTCGTAGACATCCTGTAAATCCTTAAACAGAGGTGCGGCTGGCCCACTGTCACCCCTTCTGATTAGGAGTCAGTGTAGCTGAAGGCTTTTGAGTCTCAACCTTCAATCTCTTGGGTGTCTCCACCATTCAATGAACTGATGGAGCTAGTTAGTTGAAAGGTGTGGGATACTCCTGATGCTGTGGAGCCAGTCCCCAGGAGACCATATAAGTTTCTTTTTGCACCCCCAGAAAAGGAATTGTCTGAAGGTGTTCCCGTAGATGCCATGGTGGTGGCGGCGGCCACTAAGAAGGAGCTAGCAGAAACTACTACTTCTGTTCATCTGCCGAATAAGGAGTCTCGAATGATGGACTGATACGGGAAGCTTGTCTTCTCTTCAGCGACATTTACCCTTAGATCGCTGAACTACCTTACACACTTCAGTAGGCTTCAGAGAGATCTCCTTAAGGAGTTAGGAGATTCTCTACAAGGTGCATGTACTGTGGGAGTCCCTGACAAGGTGTCTGCCCAGTTGTCCACCTTGAACTCTGTCGTCAACTCGTCCATGAGGTTTATCTCATATGCAGCCGATGGAGCGAGTAGAGCAGCGGGTTCAGGAATTTCTTATTCCTGGATGCATTTGTGTAATTTTGCGGAACCATTCAAGTCTACCTTTACCAATGCCCCCTTCGGTTCCTCATTGTTTGGATCCAAGGTAAAGGACACTCTCACCCGGTGCGAGCAAGAAGTATAAACACACTCTGCCATGGGAGTATGTTTTACTGTTCCCTCTAGACCATACACTAAGGGTCAGAGGGGTGGTAAAATGTGGTTCAAGAAGTCTGAGGTTTTTCCAGGATGCGCAGGGTGACCCCTCCTTCAGAGGCAGAGGAGGAAATGGTAGACGTTGCCCTACAGGCAGGGGCGGACCGCAAAACCCTTTTGGGGCCGGCCTTACCAGCGCTTCTGATGTAGGGCCCGACTGTGCTTCTCTGGTGCTGGTCGGGGGTCACATTTCTTTGTATCCAGAAGCCTGGCTGGGTATCACTGAAGACAAGTGGGTACAAAGAATTATTACCAGAGGTTATGTCATACCCTTTTTTCTTCCACCTTTTGTTCCCAAGAGGATCCCGGATGTTCCACCCAATCACAGGAGTCAGGCAACTGTGGAGGTCAACAAGTTGCTGTCAGAAATAGTCATCCAAACCGTCCCAGCAGACCAAATAGGATCCGGAACTTACTCCCGATTCTTTTTAGTGCCAAAATGTACAGGGGACTGGAGGCCCATCATGGACCTCAGCAGATTGAACAAATCAGTAAAGAAGAACAAGTTGCAGATGGTGACACTGCAGTCTGTACTCCATTATTAGGAAAAGACAATTGGATGTGCTCAATAGATCTCCAAGACACATACTACCACATAAAAATGAACAGGGTGTCGAGGAGTCATCTACGCTTCCGTCTGGGAGCCAGTCATTACCAGTTTCGTGCTCTCTCCTTTGGTCTCACCACAGCCCCCAGGGTGTTCAAGTGTATGGCGGTAGTGACAGCTCACCTGAGACGTCAAGGATTCCAGGTGTTTCCGTATCTGGACGACTGGTTCTTGACCGCCCCCACCAGGCATCTTGTACTTCAGCCCAGGGACGCTACCATTCAGCTTTGTACCCAGCTGGGAATTATATAAATTGGGCAAAATCTGCCTTATTGCCCTCTCAGTCTGTGATTTTTATAGCACAGGGATAGACACCGTAGATATGTTGCCTCGTCTTCCTGTAGAAAGGGCACAGAATTTGGTTCTTCAAATTCAGCGTCTTCTCCCCGTACGAAAGGACAAAGCCAAGACTATTCTGCAGCTTCTAGGGACCATGGCTTCCACCATATTGCTAGTGCCACTAGCCAGACTACACATGAGGATTCTTTAGTGGCTCCTGTCGTCCCAATGGTGCCTTCAGCACCTACCATTATCTCATCACATTCCGCTGACAGACTTTTGCAAGAAGGACCTCATTTGGTGGACTCTACCCAGTCAGTTAACCACAGGCACTTCATTTGTTCTTCACCAACTTGTTGCCACTGTGACCACGGATGCCTCACAGGGTGGGGGGCATGATCGAGGCAGGACTGTCCAAGGCACATGACAAGATCACGAGGCTCACCTGCATATCAATGTTCTAGAGATGAGAGTGGTGCTCCTGGCATTGCAAGCACTTCACGACCGTCTGCCTCTGGGGCCTATTGCAATACTATCAGACAACATGTCGGTATTATGGTATATCAACAAACAGGGTGGAACCAGATCTTACCCACTCTGTCGAGAGGCCATTCGAGTTTGGAAATGGGCGATATCTTCCCAGCGTTTTCTGGTGGCAATGCACATTCCAGGGACAACCAGCGTGATAGCCGACAAGCTCTGCCGGGCGATTCTGATGCTTCACGAGTGGTCTCTGAAACAGGAAACAGCGGAACAGATTTTCTGCAGGTGGGGACAGCCTTGCTGTGACCTCTTTGCCAGCCTAATCAATGCCAAATGCAGCAGCTACTTCTCCGTCATCCTCCCTCCGGGGAAGTCACCGAGAGAAGCACTTGTTCACTATCGGCCCCTGGGTCTCCTTTATGCTTTTCCTCTCATTCCTAAGGTGATTCAGAAAGCGAAACGGCTGGGAAGCAAACTGATCCTCATTGCTTCTTACTGGCCTTGCCAGGTTTGGTTTCCCTTTCTCAGGCTTCTCCTAGACGATCCTTGGATTCTGGACCCAGTTCCAGATTTGTGGACTCGCATGTCAGGCTCGCTTCACCCCTCCTTACACACCCTCAATTTGACAGCGTGGCTGCTCCATTTCCATCTCTAGTCAGGCTTCACAACTTCTCATCCTACGTGACTCGTATCCTTACGTCTTCTCATAAACCTTCCACTAAGAGACTATATTCCAGTAAATGGAGAAGAACCTCTATCTGGGCGGAGAAAATGAATGTTGAACCTTACACCGCCTCCCTTCCAGTAGTTTTGGAATTCCTATCTGAGCTTTTCCACCAGGGATCTGCGGCTGACACTATCAGAGTTCATTTGGCAGTGATTTCAAATTTTCATCTAGGCTTTCAAGATTCTAATCTGATGTCACATAGGCTGTGCAAAACTTTCCTTAAAGGTGCCACTTTAAGACCTGCCCTTTCAAGAACCTGTTGCCTCATGGTATTTAAATTTTGTGTTATCCAAATTAACTTCTCCGCCCTTTGAGCCTTCTCATTCATCCTCCTTGAAATTCTTGTCTTGGAAGACTTTGTTTCTGGTGGCTATCACATCGGCCAGATGGGTGTCAGAGTTACAAGCATTGTCTGTAAAAACCCCTTATCTGATTTTTCACAAAGACAGGGTCTCTCTTCGTACTAATCCTTCCTTTGTCCCCAGGGTCTGTTCCCATGCCACCTTGAATCAATCCATAGAACTTCCGTTGTTCTTTCCATATCGTTCCAATGCAGCTGAATACAGGTTTCATCAGTTAGATGTCCATAGACAATTACGTTTCTATTTCCACTGGACTAAGGAAATCAGATAAATTATTTATTTCCTTCTATGAATCCAGGTCAGGCTTACCAGTTTCTAAAGTAACGGGTCTCTAATTGGATTTCTAGCTGTATAGCTTATGTTTACAACTCTGAGGGTAGACCTTTACCCTTTAAAATCATGGCTCATTCTACCAGATCTCAGTCTACCTCTGCAGCCTTTCAAGTCAGGGTCCCACTTGATAATATTTGTGCAGCAGCAACGTGGGCTACCCATCACACTTTTATTACTCATTACAAATTGGATTTCACCTCCAGGGGTAGAGCATCATTTGGTACCACAGTACTCAGGAGTATTTTTTCCTTGAGTCACCCAAGAATAAGGCGCTAGGGGCGCTGTCCCATATGTAAGAATGAAGGTGAGATAGAACTACAGAACATTAAGAAGTTATGTACTCACCATAACGTTCCATGTTTGTAGTCCATCTCGCCCTTCATTCTTATGAACCCACCATCCTACCCCCATCCTGGAAGCACCTGGATACAGAAAAATATTATCATTTTTTTATGGAGACCTTTTAGGATTGGCTTCTTTTTGTATGTTTGTTATTATTTCTCCTGGTTAGCAGCAAACAAGATCTGGGGATTGTACTGGTGCACCATGGGAAACCTACCTAGCCAAGAGCCAACTAGAAGACTTCCAGTTTGTAAATAGGCCGAGTCAGAGCCGAGGATCGGCTCCGATCCCGTATGTAAGAATGAAGGGCGAGATGGACTACAAACATGGAATGTTATGGTGAGTACATAACTTCTTTTTTTACATAGTATTACCCACAACCCTAACTTCAAGCTCCTGGAGATCCAAATCACCCTTGAAAAATCCAGCTATTTCTTCATTGCTAGCTACAGATCCTCATCAGTGTCACCCAAAGATCACAGCAATTACTTCACCAATTAGGCTTTAAATATCAAACCAAATAGCTTCTTACTAAAGGACTTCAATTACCCAAGCATTGTTTGGCACACAAACTTTTACAGATGATTTTCTAGACTTCAGTTATATAAATGCTATAGTGCAAATTATAAACTACCTACTAGGCTCTAATATCCTTTAACTAGTCCTTTCCAACCTAGTACCTGCCTGCAACCCACCTCATACCCTCCTCATCCTTGGTTAAATCTAACCACAAATCAGTAATTTCCATTAGGTCTGTCGGTAATCAGTTCCATCAGCTCTAATGGTGGCAGAACACGCCATCACCAAATGAGACTTCTTCCAAACAAGCCCTTGCAAATGGACCCAACTGAGAGAGTACCTACATTCACCTCTGACTTTTACCTGCCCCTGAATAGTTGCATAGAAGTCAGTAGCAGTCACCCCTAAATCTGTGTAAAATCTGGAACAGAGCTGTCTCGTGCAACTCCCATATTAATAAATTGTACAACAATGGAAAAAATGAAAATTTGCAAGAAATCTCCATCAGTCTAGTTCATGACTACATTGAAACACATCGTCAAGGAACTTACACTATCAAAAAATGTAAAGCAGAGTATGAACTTAAGGCTGATAAAGATTCCAAAGGAAACTACAAATCTTCAGTTATGTCAGAAAATTAAGGAGTTATGTCCAACAGTGCACTGACCTCATCCATAATAATGTTAACCATTCTAATCTCAAAGATATAACCAATATACTGACAGATTTAGTGCTATTGTTACCCCTCCTACTCACATTTTTGCCCCTACTATCCATGAGAAATTAGTTCCCCCTGTAATCACCTTGGAACAAGTCATAGAATCCCTGTCAAAGGCTAGAAATAATATTTTCTTGATATATGACAATATAGCAGGCTGCATTCTCATTAGTGACATGTATGCACTGTCTGAGCCTCCACATAAAATTGTTCAACCTCTGCTTTATCTACAGGGTTTGTCCCTGATGCTTGGAGAAGAGCCACGCTGACTCCCCTGCATAAGGGTGCCCCTGTATAGACCTGGATAATTATTGAACCATCGGCCTCACCAGCCTCGTATACAAAGTCGTGGAACATATAACTGGACTCATTTATGTAGGCATAGGCTAATCCAAGTCCAAATCAGTTTGGGTTTTGTGAAGGGCAGGTCCTGTCCCTGAACCTGAAAAGGTTTAGTTATTAGTGGTGATTCTGTGCATACTCTTATCTCAACCTGGCCAAGGATTTTAACGGTATCCCAATACCAGTATTATTGAAAAATTAGACAAGCTTCATGTAAACTCCTACATTGCCCACTGGACTACAGATTGCCTATCCAATAGATCCCACGTTGTGAAAGTTGCTGGTTCCCTCTCTAAATGTAAGTTTGAAACTAGTGGGGTGCCACAGGGATTAGTTCTGAGCCCTCTCTGAATGTAACATTGTAACTACTGGGGTGCTACCAGGGATCAATTCTAAGCCCTCAATGAGTGTAACTTTGTAACTAGTGGGGTGCCACCGGGATCAGCTCTTTTTGGCGTTTATATTGTAGACATCCAAGCAAGTTTCCCAGAAGTGTGTGGTTCTTTATTTGCTGATGACTGCAAACCGTTACCTGCTCATCTGTTGTTCAAAAGACATCTTCAGCAAGGGCTGGAATATGCACATAAATGATTTATCAAAAGTGGTCTCAAACTATATAAAAGAAAGTGCAGCATAATAGCATTTGGCAGAAATGTTGTTCCCACCTCTTATGTTATAAATGGTACTTCTCTTCAAACAAATATGAACATGAGACCTAGGTATTTATGTGGATAGCATTCTCTCATTCATTCACATCATATTTACACCAAATTAAGGAAATCCTTCTGTCTGGCCCAGTTAATTTCCATGGGAGTATCTTCAGGATTCAAAGAATTCATCCTGCCACTGTACTCTTTCCTTATCAGACCCGTCATGTGAATTGAGGACGTTCTTTGATGTGAACAAATGCAAGCATTTTACTTAAGTGGAAAGGCCCTAAAGATTTCTAGCCAAGGAAATAAGGCATTAAGTCCTTGTTTTTCCCTCTCCCATATAATAGCTGTTAGTTCGTCGTCATTCTCTATATCTATTTCATCAGGCATGTGACATTAGGCCTACCCTTGTGCGTCAGCAGTAACCATATTTTTTATTATGTGTTTAGATCCATATTTAAAAGTTAGGTGTGTCTTTTCTTCCTCCTGCATTCATTTTGCACCTTGTTTTAGAGTCTTCTTTTATGAGCGCTCCTGAGTACTTCATTCTCACATGCCCCCATAGATGTGAGAACTGTTGAGTAAGGGAGTATTCGAGGACATAATTAACAGCTATAGTTTTTGTTTTATCCTCATTTATTTTATACCCTAAAAACAAGGAGAATTGCCTCAGTACATCAAACAGTCTTGAGACGTCCACCTCTGGCTTCAGTATGTACATAATAATCTCTGCGAACACTGCTGTTTTATTCTGTATTCCATAGCACTCATACCATTAAGCTGGTGGGGATCTTTGCCATTTACATCTCAGAAAGCAAAGGGGACAGTGGACATCCTTGACTTGTATCTCTGTATAATTCAAAGCTTTCAGGCACTCTGCTATGTACTTTTGCTTTAACTTGTGAGATCCTACACATATTTTCCATCATTTATATGATCTGTCTTGGAAATTCATTTCTTAGCAGCACCTGGAACATGTACTCTTAACTAACTATCCAATGCCTTTTCCTTATCCATACTGATAGTAAAAGAGTACACTTTTTTCCTTCCTCCTTTTGCAAGAGTAAGGTTTTGTTAGTATTTTCAAGTGTTTGCTTACCTTCCGCACCCCCACAATGGTCTCTTTCTGTGAAGTTTGGTAAGACCTTACTACCATTTTTACCATCAGAGAGGTAAAAATCTTGTAATCATGTCTGATTGATGTATACTGCTGGGCAAATTTGGTCCCTTCCTCCTTTCCTTCAATTTGACCACCACCACTTTTGTAACCTCTTTGCTATCCTTTTAGACATAACACTTCTTACCTTAACCAGTTTCCAAAATTACACAGGTGTACCATCAGGCCCAGAAGATTTTACCCATTGTCTGACTTAATAGTATTTCTACTAGCGGTATGATTTTTGTCAGCTGTATTGCTTCCCCTTCATCCACTCTTGTGAGACTAAATCTGATGGTATCCTTTTCATTCTTCCTCACTGTTGGGTCTTAGAATCTGACCTCAGATCTGACTCTGCCGCGTTTACAAGACTTTAGGATCAGAGTCTTGAGCTCCTCCCTTTCCCATAATGCATCTTACCTTCTCTAACTCCTCATATTTCGTTTGCTGCCATC